>NW_009259588.1:1095432-1112507 GCF_000687185.1 Egretta garzetta
CACTCTTTCAAATTCTTGTTAATGCAAGTAACTGAACAAAATGGATAGAAAGATCAAAGCAGCTCACCATAAAAATCTTGCAAAGTCACTGTAACTAGTTATGACTCCATGTAATTATTTAATGAAAAATGACACCAAGATGAAACAGACACCTATGCATTGACTGGCATCAGAAAATAGTTATAAACAAAGTGTAACTACCAAACCAATAAAATTTAAAACTATTCCTTTCCTTTTTTTTCCCCCTCAATCACTCAGCATGCAATTATTTCAAGCCAGACTATGAAATAAATGTAAGCAAGGGATAGACAAAGTTACTCTTTATGCGTAGCATGCTTTTCCCTTTGGCACAAACAGAATGAGGTACTACATGCGTGTGCCTGTATTTTATTTATGTGTATATTAACAAACATACAGTCTTACTCATATACACATCCATATGCTATACAAATGCATATACAGAAATATTAATACATACAGAATACATATCATTCTCATATATATACATATATATGAGAGTGTGTGTGTGTACACACAAGTACAAAATCCCTGAAAACTGTCCAAGCAACCCCACATAGCGTCAGTATCACTAGCTTCCAGCTTACACAGATCAATTTATTGGGAACTCTGATATCCAATTTTAAAGACATTATTTATGGTTCACCAATATTAAAAATACTACCGTAAAAATTTTGTCCTATGTGACACATGCACATCCTTTAGTTCTCCCCAGTACCTGTCCTACCAAGGACAAAATTTGGTATCAGACCTACAGCCAGAGTTAAACTGCACCCAGTTTTCACTTCAAGTTAAGCAAGCTCCTGAGGAAAAAATGTTACTGAGCTCTGTAGAGGCAGAAACAATCACAGACAGATATGCTTCTATCGTACCACAGCATTTGGAAGCACTGATACCCAGAAACAAAAGACAGACACTGCATTTGGTCCAAAGTTTACATGCACATTTTAGCATCTTAAATCCTTTGCTTCAGAGTTCAGAACATCTCATATGTAACAACGAACAGTATTTTAAATGAGCCTTTAAAAAAGATGAACTGTTTTCAGACCATTTGTTGAATGAGCATAACAATTGCTTAACAGAAAGGATGCACCACTGACTAACACTCAACAAGCTGGCAGTGAACTGGCTGTATTCACTTTTGTTCAAGCAAGGAAAGCATCAATACTTTTGAATTGCCTTCTGATGTAGGCTCCACAGACCTAACACATCCTTCCAGAAGTGTAAGCCATTTTGTATAAAATGGAGATATTATCTGAAGTAGAGGAGTATTAGTTGAGAAAACTGAATTCATTGCATACCCTGAATGTATGTAAATTTTTAATGAAATAATAGCAGTATAGCAATATTTAGATGTGACTGTATTCAAACCTCAAATCAAATATTCATTCAGGGCAGGCAAAGATGTATTTATTATCCTAACTTTTTGTTAGGTTTGTTGTACTGCCAAATACTACTCGTTTACAAAAAATTAACAGTCAACTTTTCATTAGAAGTTACATCCAATCATTAACTGTGCTACATATTCCATAACATTTTCAATATTCAGTCCGTTTGCACTGGTTTATGGCATAACGCTCACAAAATATTTCTTAATAATGAGTATGAATTAAAATGAAACAAAAGTATCCCCTTCCAAACACAATAAGCATGCAACATTCATTTCTAAAATCCAGGCTACTATACAGCCCATGTTGGAAAACAGCTGTTCAATTAGTAATTCAATATGCATAAGAAACATTCTCTTTACTAACTGTATTAGCAATGGGACAGGGCAAAAGAGAAATACAATTATCTTTTGAATTTGCTTTCTTTTTGGCCTAAGGCTTAAATTCCTTTAGTTCCATGGCAGAATATTTAACAAAAAAATTGAAAACAGTTCTGAAGCCTTAATTTGAAAGCACTGTAAACAAGCTAGCTCCCATTCAGACAGAGCAAGTGAAGCAAGGTCACATGAATGAGACCGATGTTACCTCATAGCTATTTACACTTGCACAGATAAAACTGTCATTTCTACCTACTCAGTCACTAAGTCACTGTTGACACACCTTACAACTCTCAACCTCAGTTATGAGTATATAAAAAGCAAAGTAGGACACACTGTGATGAGAATTTATGTCTGTATGCATGCTCTTTACATTTTCTACCTAAGGTAGTACGTAACCCTACATTTATCTTCAGAGAAAGAGAGCATGCACAGTTAATAAATCATAAATTTGTAATGTGAACTAACTCAAATACCCACATGGCATCTTATTTACCTGTATTCCTAGTTATGAATCCCTGTAATGGCTCAAAGGAAATACAGTTATAAACAATGTATCTGTGACTACAGTGACATCTAAGGAGAAAGAGGGCACATATTTGAAAATTTCAGGGTGACAAAGCAAGTGCCTTATGTAAATAGCAAAAGTAAATTAAGACACTTCACAACAGTGGCACAGATCCTGCCTATTTCTTCTTCACGTGCTGGTTTTATCCACAAGGAACACAGATTCCTGCCTACAAGCAGCAATTTTTCAGTAAAAAAAAACTTTATTAAATGATTTCACTATTAATAATGTGATCAAGAATTAATATACTCAGACCACTCAACTTTAAGCAACAACTTCATGAGCCTACATATATATATCTTTTTTAAAAGCAAATATGAAGAGTACTTTACAACGAAATTTAACTTTTAGAGGAAACTCCCTCTCAGCTTTCCTTATAACAGCACTCTAAGCAAACTTACTTATGTTAAGCAGTATGACTACTGTTCTCCCTGGCTACTAGTATCTACAACAAGTTACCCTTGTAGGTATGATTCACAACTACCAAAACTCAAACCAGAGAAGCAAAGAAGTAAACGAGAGAAGGAAGAGATTGGATCCCTAATCACAAGCAAGGAGAAGGTAGGGAGAGAAAAAAAGAAGTTGAGAATACTTACTGAGTCAAGTCCTGGCCACATTCTGCACACAAGCCTTTCATAACAACAGGATGGCTGCATCCTTCCAGTCTCACCAAGACACCTCTGAAAAAGATGTAGTCATTCCATTTATTGCAGGTTGATTCCAGACACTTAGATTAATGACTGCAGATCAAAAGAGTTCAAAGAATAATCTCTAGTTATGATTTGAATGCCAGCCCCCTAAGATATATGCTTTTACCCCAACATGGGGGAAAAGACAACAATTGAATATATAAATTATTCAATTTCACACCTTCAAAAGTCACCCAAACATACATTGTCAGTTTCTAACCTTAGTTTAGCAAAGGAATTTAGTGTATTAACAAAACAAGCATTGTTTGTCCAGAAACATTTTACATTCAATTGGATACAACTCCTCGATAATATGCTACTGAGCTACAGCGATGAAAATCAAATATGGAAGCTTTAGAACCATAGAAAGATTTAGGTTGGAAGAGAACTTTAAGATCACAGAGTTCAATGGTAAATGTAACACTGCCGAGTCCACCACTAAACCATGTCCCTATGCATCTCATTTACCCAGCTTTTAAATACCTCCAGGGATGGGGACTCAACCACTTCCTTGGGCAGCCCGTTCCAGTGCTTGATGACCCTTTCAGTGCAGAAATTTTTTCTAATACCCAACCTAAACCTGTCCTGGTGCAACTTGAGGCTATTTCCTCTCATCCTATCACACACTTGGCAGAAGAGACCAACCCTCACCTCACTACACCCTCCTGTCAAACAGTTGTAGAGGGCAGTAAGGTCTCCTCTCAGCCTCCTCTTCTCCAGGCTAGAAACCCCAGTTCCCTCAGCTGCTCCTCATCAGACTTGTGCTCCAGACCCCTCACCAGCTTTGCTGTCCTTCTCTGGACATGCTCCAGCTCCTCAATGTCCTTCTTGTAGTGAAGGGCCCAAAACTGAACACAGTATTCAAGGTGCAGCCTCACCAGTGCCAAGTACAGAGGGATGAGTTCCGTACTGATATCATCTTTGTTTATTATTTTCTCGTGTCACAGCAGAAACATATATTGCTTCAGTCTCACAAAAATATTTTAATTTTTGGTCCTTAAGCCTTGGATTGCCACATTTTAAAATAAAGACATGCAAAAGTTTATTTTATTCTTTCTTCCAAACAATGGCAAAAAGAAACCAGAAATTAGAGCTTGAAATGCAGAGAAGTATGACATTTACTATTCCAAACTGCTTAGAAGACAAACTCTGCTTTTCAGCTGAATGATCTAGCTAAAGAACGGAAGTTCAAATTCAAAAGTGTTCTCAAAATTCAGGGTCTTGAAAATATTGTCATTTGTTTTCTCTCAATTATTTAACAGTCATTACAAGAGACTTCTATTTCCTTCAACACAGTTGAAGGAGTTGATCTTTCAGACTAAGCCCCCCCCTTTTTTTTTTAAAGTTCTAATAAGTATACTCCAACTCTGTGACCATAAGATGCAGCATCTCCCTAATATTTTAGAGAAAAGAAAAAAAAGTCAAGCAGATAAAAAACCCCAAATCCAAGCTCTTTCATAAGCTGGCTGTAGTGTTTCCTCTTTGACTTCAAATCTTCATTGCAATAAGCAGACAGGATGAGGAGAAAAACTGCTACACATGCTCAAATCTCTCATATATTTGATTATTAAGCATTTGCGAATTCCAAAAGGAAATAATTTACACTAAATGATGCCTGCAACTGCCTACTTCTGGTGTGTCATTCATTTCCCAATGCCCAGAAGACTGATGACTCTACTAATAAAACTGCAGTTGATGCCCATGCTGAGGACTTTTCCCTCTTTGAGAGCAAAAACTAGATTCAGATCAGGTTTACATAAAGAAAAGTCTTCACAAGCCATCATACTACCAGTATTCCCATTTATAAAAGGGCAGAGTTATTCCCTTCTCACTGGCAGTCATCATCTACTTGGAAATTACACCTCCTCTTCCTGTATAAGCATTTTAGATCTTTTTTAAACACTGTATGTATTTCACAGAAGACAAGTAATAGTCAGTCTTGGTTTTGTACAAGAACTGCACAAGAGAAGCTATTTTTGTGGCCCTTCACTACTGATAATACACTGTTTGTTCTCCTCCCTCTTATTGCCTTATGTTTGCATTACTTCATTTGACTCTTTTTCTCCCCCCTTCATTTGACAATATATCTGTCTGTCTTTTACCTTGATTCATCACTAAGTTCCTTCTTTTTAGGCTGCCAACTCACACTGACTGTGTCAGAATTGCTCATCTTCAATCTGTGTTCAGTGTATGAACCTGAAATTACACAGACACCTACAAGGCCAAAAAAACCCCCCCACAAGACTGGCTACAGAAACATGCATAAGAGTTTACAATGACTGAGACCAGTTTAATTGGTTTTCAATAGTTCAGGAAAAAAGTCTTTTGATCCCAGCTTAGAAGCCAAAATATTTTCAGGCATTCTCTATTTTGCATTCGAGGTAATATCACACTCCAGGAACGTGACAGGAAGAGCTGGTATACTCCTGGGCTAAGGTATGATTCAAATTAGGACATGCAAGAGTTTCTGTTCATGTACACATCATCTTATCCTTTTGATTTTAACAGAGCAGAGATTCTTACAAGAACATTAGAGTTCTAAATTATTCATCAATATTGTTCCTAAACAGCACCTCTATGCCTTATCACATACCAAACAGCACCACTAAGTATCAGTTCTGCCCCAGCACATTTAAATATGACCAGAACACCTAATTTATGATGCTTTCTGGAGATAAAAAGTACATGATACCAAGCCCATTCTCTGTGATGATTTTTAGCCCAAAGGACAAGGAAGAACTCCAGAGGACAGGCAAACTTTTGGGCACTGTACAACCAAGGTGGTCAAGTTTCAACTACATCTGTTAGGATCTCAACCAGACTTATCCCAGGGGAAAAGCCCAAACAACCCATATACTACTGAATGCTGCCGAAGGAAGGCCTGAACTTTACTAAGGCTTAAGCATACTCAAACACTTTACTCACTTAAATCTTAGCACATATGCTTTAATTACTAAAAAGGACTATACCGTGGAAGAACAAGCATGGAACTCAAGTAAAATGACTTTTGTGAATTTCAGAACTGGAAACACGCCTTTTACTGTTGAAGTGAAGGATTTTCAAAAATATAATGGCCAAGATCCAAGACAATTATGAGACAAGAGCAAGCTGAATCAAAGTGCAAGTGTCTATTTTTAAATGGCTGCATATACCAAATAGGAGTTCAGGTTTCTTCTTGTTTTCTTCTCTGGGTCATGAGTGAAACCCGCTTAAAGAACACAGCCACTGTCTACTCCATTTCTGGAGAGAAGAAATGGATCCCCCCTCCAAATCTGAAGAATTGTAATACATTCTACTGCTGGCAGCATTAACAGCATCTTCCTCTCTCTCCCCAGACTTCTCCAGGACTCACTTGGTGATAAGCAGAGCTCATCAGCTACTTCAACAATAATGCTCCAAGGAAAACTGCCACAAAAGCAGCAAAATCTTTTTCCAGTTTTACAAACTGTCACAATTGTGCAAGTGAGCCAAGCACTGGGGAAGAGCTGCTGGGCTGTGAAAGGCACACGTTTTTTGGGGGGGGTGTCTGTGGAGGGGGGTAGATCATTCCAATACCCACCCTGATAGCCAAAGGACTGCAACAGGACAGCAAACTGCCCACATGGTTTCTTTTAAGCAACAAAATACAATAGGATTTAAGTGAAAATTGAACAAGTAAATAAGGAAACCCACTCTAGGATCTTATTCACATTCTTTCCAGATGTGCTTGTAAATAAGAAACAGAGATACTAGGTGTGCCATTATAGCAAAATTTTAGGGACAGACATTTACTAACAGCCTCAGGATGCAGATGACCATAAGCTGGTCACTGTTCTCCCAGCACTTCCACACTTACACGTTTTCTAAAACAAGTCTTTTAACAATATCTGCTTTCAATCAGCAGCAAAGAAAAAAAGATAGGAACGCTTTTATGAAATCCACTGCAAGCATTTTGGTCTTATTAACAGAGGAAGTCAATGCCTTTGCTAATTCTAAGGCCCGGTCATTAGTGTTGACTCCAAACGCAAGAACTTTGTATCAAGTGCAACCACAGCTGTGGTTCCCCAGAGGTTAATTACCCTGGGAAAGCCAGCACATGAAGTTCTCCTATCTATGCTACAATTTGCTAGTCCTCGGTTGTAGCAACCAGTTAACTGGATCACTGAAGCGAACCCACTACAAAGAGCAAGCAATCCCCTGAAGTTTTTATTAAATTTGGTTTTTCAGCATGGCCTAACACTTCCAGCAGTGAAGAATGACAGCAGCAAGTATAGGAGTTACAAGAAGACAAGAAGCAAGAGCTTCTTGAGCCAACTTATAATGGAGAACACCTACCTGCAGCCAGGGGAGGTTGGCCAGCTGCAGTGCATGAGTGCAATGGCCATGAGACAGCTTTACTGAAGAAAACTACAAAGAGCTGTACTTAGGGGTACCCAGTGTAACATGGTAACAAAGAAGTTACCTCAGTTATTCAGAACTAGTCCAACTCAAGTGTATGTTAGCTGTGGCCGCCTATTCCAGCTTGGCTCCACTTCCAGAGGCAACTGCTCCAATGGCTTGCTGCCACAGGCAGACAATGGCTTACTTTTTCCCCCCACCCTCATGTTTCCTCTTAAAGCCCACCCCCTCCTTTGGCACTTCCAGAAAGGACTATTTCAATACTTTGGGAGGTAGAAGAACTGACCAGCCCTATCCAGGTTTGCTGCTGGGTTTAGAGAGTCAAAGCAGCTGATAGAGAAGGCCAGCAAGGGCGACTGATAGAAAAAGATCAACGGTGCAAATGTTTGTAAAAACAGGGCTAAGACTGGAGGAGGACACAACTCATGTTTTTGCCCCCACAGTAACCAGGCCACTTTGTTAGCATTTATCTTACCTATCTGTTCAAGACCAGCTTGAAGATCTCCATGCCATGGAGATTTATTCATTATTTTAACAAAATCCATTTCAAGGAACCATGCACTGGCATAGAAAGCATAGTACAATTTTCCAAATGTGTGAATGGGAAAATAGACAAAAATTACAAGACAAAGCTACTGCCCTGCACTCACTTGTATCTCACAGGTATCTGGAGGACCAGCTGCATGGTGCTTAGTTGCCAGCTGGGGTTTAACCATGACAAAGATAAAGATATCAAATACCACAAGAGTCACTGTGATGACTTAAAGCCACTGTCCTCAGTGTGATGCCACAGGCCGTTACAATTAACATTAGAAGATATAAAATGACTAACAAGCAAAATGAGACTCTGGTGTACATGTGAACAGAAGATACTCCTCCCCCTTCCCCACACCCCCCAAACCCCCCCCAGGTTCTGCAGCATGCTTAAGGGCATGTTATTGGCAAATTGTCTAGGGAAAAAAATACCAAATGAACACACACCAGATCAATGATTATTAACACCAACTATTATTGAATCAACTAACTGTGATCTAGAACAAATACAAGTACACAATCTTTTAGGTGCCATAAGACTAGAATGGCAGACAGATGAAGTCTGATTCAACTTAAAGCCTGCTTCTAGAGTTTTATTTACTCACGTTTGTGAAACACTGGCATTTTTGTTAGCTTATGCCAGAACAACATTTTGTGGTATGTGGCTGCAGCATTTAGAACCACTACAAAGAGCCCTCAAGCCCAATTTACATCAAACATCAGCCTGTTACATAGGACTCCGGTTTCGTAGCTAGGATTTTTCAAAGCCTTAATCACCTTGAAATCACCAAGTAATATTAATTAGTTCCTTAGATATTTAGTCATTGGATTTATTTATTTAACCCCCATCAATATCTGTGAAGAAGCAGATAGTGTCCTTGAATAACTGATTAAAAAAACCAAGGATGACGAGTACACACGGCCCTTGCTGCTACAGGCAACTCATGGCCTACAGCCTCTTCCAGACATTGCAAGAAACTGGTCTCATCAGTTTTCTGCAGAAGCCACTTGACTTACACTCAAGAACAAGCAAGCAGAGAAGACTGCATTTCAAATACATGTGAGCCACAAAGGCCTCACCCAACCAAGTCAAGCCATGTTGATAAAACCCACCAAAACCAACAAAAACCCCTCAAACCCACATCCTATCTAAGCATGACGCAGACATCAGGGTAAAGACACATTTGTAATTACAACAACCATGTAATAATAACTGCAGCAAGTAACAGTTCATAGAAAGCACAGTTCACACTTCAAAGCATCATCTCAGCTCTCCAAAGCTAATGGGGAAATCATCAGCCTTGAGATTTTTTTTTTTTTGCGCTGTTAAGCACAAAATATTCACAATTATGAGTTAAAACATGTGTGAACTTCAAAACATTTTAGAACAGAACAGCTGAAAAGTCATTTTTCTCCTACTTTTCAAGCAAGATATCTGTTCAAGTTTAGACGTAGGTCATGAACGCCAGAAGAAACTTAGGCCCAGAGTTTCTGGATTTTATTTATAATCCAAAAGACATCTTAAGCATGAAGTAAGTCTATTTCCATGATTTGCAAGCCTTTAAGAAGCATTTCCATTTATTTCTGGAGAAGAGTTTGGCATTACAAGGAAGGAAGTAACCCTCTCCCACCTTCCATGCACACATCTGTGGGCAGCTTCTTAAATGTTTCAAAAAGCCACTGTTAAAAGTTAACAATATAAAATAAAAACATACAAAAAAAGCACAAAACAGTTTTCAGTGCCCTTTACATAAAATCTAGTAAGTCTTTCAAAGATGATTTCGACTTATTTTACTTAGAACTTTAACTAAAATCTTATTATTTGAGAGAATTCAAAACTACTTTTTTTTTCCCCAAAAACGGTAAAAGTAAGAATATAGTTCTCCACACACCCCCCTCAAAACAATGAAGTTCATACAGAATGAATTTAAAAGTACAGAGTTAAGAGCTCATGTCTTTCTAACCTGTTGCTTTGGTATTAAGTGGTACTTTAAACAAAACCGGAAGAAAACAGGCTGTCACATCTCAGTAATTCACTGAAGCAGCGAACAGTTCTGCAGTTCATCCCCCCATCATTATTGTGAACTACTGACATTACTATTTGATACATTTGCGTTTCTATTGCCACCTCTCTCAGACTGCAGTGTTAGCAGCCATGCAGCACAACTCCGGTTGACAGTTGAGGAACTGCATCTAACAGCGCAGGGCCAGAAAGATTGGAAAATTACTCTTGTGTTCACACACAGGTTACATTTTCTTAACTGAAGAGATGACTATCACTTGAAGCAGTAACAGTAAAATCAAAGTGAACACATGTCCTTTTGACCCTTTGGCTACACTTAACATCAGAACTTTACACCAACCATAGAAACGTTATTGGAAGAGCCCCGTGGGACTTCAAACTGCTGACAGCATCTCTAAGAGGTATTTGCAAATTCTACACACAAATATCACCACAATAGCCTAATTAATGCCAGTTACAGCTGGAAACGTAACACATACCATAGCCAGCTTCCTTCTACCACATAACAAAACTCAGAAAAGTAAGAATTACACAGGCTATAAAATATGTTCCAAAATAGTTAAAACATAGTAGCTTTAAGAAGGTGTCCAAATTTAAAAGTGAACCATACTTGTGGTTTTAATATGAATACCCAGGATTTTCGCTGTTACATTAAAGATGATGTTTCATTTTTTATCATTTTCCCTCTCAGCATTTCATTAATTCATTGTCATTAGCACCTGCTTGTGTAAGACTCACAGGGCAAAAGCAGTAAGTGATATGGGTTTAAAAAAAAGGAAACTACTTCACTCACCAAAAAAGCTGGCACGGGAAGAATGAGGCATGGTACAGCTCCTAAGAAAATCTGCTTGCAGCTTTCAAAGGAAACATTTTTGCAAAGCTTACATTATCCCAGGATCCATTTTCCAAACCACTAAGTGTAGCTTTTTTGCACACACGCTTCAAGACAAGTTCATTGGTTCAGTAACATCCATCTGACCGTAGGATCAAAAATCTAAGTCATCCAAACCTATACATGGCATATATATACACATATATATGATGAACATTGCTAACCTAATTGGCATTTACCCAAAAAGCTGAAGCAGCAGAGTGGTGACTGTACATCCTTTTAATTGACAGAACAATAGTTAACCTAAACCAGGCTTCAACTTTCACATCAGTTACTAAAGAACAGCTGAAATGCTGCAAAGCCAGGTGACTAAATCGCATCTCTTGACTCCTTTTTGATCTTTTCAGGTGTACACCTTCTCAAATCCCCCACCTCTCCTTCAGGCACACAATTTCCCCTGATCTCAGACCAACTTACCACTGCATTCCTCCTACCCACCCCCAGCCCAGTTCACCTGCAATTACCTGAACAGAATTGGTTTGCCTTCTGCACCTGCAGGCCCACATCTAAAGAAAGAGCTACAGATGAACACCAAAACAGCCTGGAAACCAAAGCAGAGAAAGATGACTGAGAAAGAGGCAGTTTGACACACGCTGCCAGCAGAACTATATACATGGTTTTTGCTTCTTCATTAGAAGTAGGGATATAGATTCTGAAGGAAAACACACAGTTGTTGAGCACTGTTGTAACATCCTACAAAATATGGTCAGAAATTCTCAACCCAGTTTTACAGTACACATTACATAGGACAGCACTTTCTTGCCCACACCGAAGAAAGGAGAACCCTTCGTCTTTCAAAGCCTTTTGAAGACTGCTAAGTCTCTCCTGTTAGTGATGGTATCTATCCTTCCCCTACAGTCCAATGTTGAGATTTCCAATTCCCTAGGTCTAGATTCAGCAAAACAAAATGTATAATCAAGATCTTTAAGCTGCAACCTGTGATGCAATACTACCTGCTTTCCAGAGAGTAATTTTATGCTTCCCTATTACTTTAAAATTCACCTATCTACAGGTGCTAGAAGACCTTTAACTAACATTTTTAACTACACAGAACAGATATTCATAAGAATATTTCGTAAGTGACAACTTGCAATGAATTATATATTATCATTCTCAAAAAGAGATCCCAAAATGAAAGGGTGGTAGCTCTTTACTGAACTGACAACGTCCCAACTGGAAATATTTTTATATAATTTTGGTAATGTTTAAGAATTTGCAATACCATCATCCCATATTCATTTTTATTTAGTGAGTTCAAATGTTGGGTTATCAAATTACCAAGTGGGAGTCTTCCACTGCGTAAGACTGACTTTGAAAATCCAACCGACTGGCACCCTAGTAGGGTCAGCCCTTAATACCAAACATGCAGTCATCAAATCAGAAAGGTCCAGGCATGCATGCAAGTTGCACTACCAAGATTTCTCAAAGGAAATAAACCTCTTCAGTTGAGATAGAAACTTTTAAGGCAATTCAAAGCAAATGTCTTGTCTCTCTCTTCCTTCCTCAAACTCTTCTAATCCTTTCCAGTTCAAAGAGCTCGATATTGTGCAGGGCAAAAATTAAAGATCTCACTCCAGCCCTCCAGTCAGAATTTTTGTCCAGACATTTTCTCTTCAGAAGACTATTTGTTTTACAACTAGGAAAACCATGTGGCAGTTTCAGAGAAGAAATAATATGCATGTTTGCCTTTGAAAAAGACCATTGTTTTCTAAACAAGTCTAGTATTGAAGTAAAGATCAAAAATACGGTAAAGAAACTAGACAGTAATTAAATAAAAATCCATTACAATTTGGGTAAAAGCAAAAACTTATAGTAAAAGCTCTGATAGAATAAAATCACCTGGTTTGGGAGAAACCTTGTAAGGATAAAAGTAATGTGCTACTAAAGACTATCATACAAAATGCCATAGGGGACATATACCACCTCAATAATGTTGTTTCCTGGTGTCAACATGTTATTTAGTAGAGTTATGACTCTACTGGCATTTACATGATCACTTTGTTCTGGCCTAAACACAGGCTGCTGCTGAAAGGACAGGGAATTGATCAGCATGGACCTTTTCCACAAGAGATTGGGTGTGGAGGATGGAAAGGGAAGGGGCTGGGGGGCAGGGGGGAGGAGATCAAGCCATCTTTAGCTACACGATTTCCAACACACAACTCAATGCAAGCTGGAGGCACACAGAACTGTGAGCACCCCTTCCAGCCAGCCCTCGTATTAGCCTGAAGCAATCATGAAACCATGGCCTAAGGAAGCTGCACCGAGAACTGCAGACACAAGGCTGCTACAACCACACCACTGGTAACTTCAGAGCCTGATGCCTGTTTCCAACCAAACCTGACTGAGCAGTTTGATTTTCTTAGATATGGAAGTCCCTACAAGTTCTCACAAAACAGGTGGTCACATAAAGAAAAGAGACTTTGTACTCTACCATTCAGTGCTATTAGCTATAGTGTGAGTTCCCAACTTGCTAGGTGCCAGACAACTAGGAAGAAGAAAAAAAGAAGGTAATGAAAGGATGGAAACCCCTCATTTAGAACTTGGATCTTTTTCAATATCAAATTCAACCAAACACAAAAAAGATGCATTAAAAAGCAGGCTTCCTTTAGTATCATAGCATATGATGGGAAGGGGGGGGTGGAGGGGGGGGCAGGGAAGATACACAGGCAACAGGTTGGAAAGAAGCATACCGAAACTTACTATAAAAAACCCAAACAAACAAAAAACCAGAATGAATCCAAGGGTAAAAAGGAATTAGGCGAGAGATGTAGTAAGCTGAGATTGTTAAGTGTTGTTCAACAGTCCTCAGTGTTCGGCAATGAGGTTTTCTGTAGACTCCAATAAGCTCATTAAATATTTGGCAGGATATTATGAAAACATTTATGTCTAAACCAGCAATTTGTTTTTCCTGTAGTTTATTACAGGTGTCATCACTTCAAAATAAACTGTAATTCATCAGCATTTTATTCCCTTTGAAGACTAAGATGAAAGGTATTGGGGTCCAGGGTTAAGTGTCCTCATCTTGGGTGGTAGATTAGGCCCTCAGGCTCTGTGACATTACATAATCAAAGGAAGATTATTTTTTTAAATATATAACCCAGTTTTTGATACAAAAAATGCCAAGTAACAACACAAAAATCTACAATTTTAGAGAACAAATTCCCACCTCTTTCCTGCTATCTTCTCCAAAAAGAGAAAATACAAGTTTTGCTTCACCAGAATCCAGATAGATTTAAACGAGATTTTTATTACAACACTCACATACTTTATGCTCTGTAGAAGAATTCATGTTTTAGCTATTAAAGCTATGTAGTGAGACACAGAGATACCCAGTTTAAATGTGCAGGTAATAAATATTTTGAAAGACTCTAGTAATGTGAATCAGCCAAAAAACTTTCAGTACTCTATCCCATCAGTAGGGTCTGACCAGGATAATTGTTTCATATTAGAAACGCTTATGTGACTATTCACATAAAACAACCCAGACCCAACCCAGAATCCTGACATACCTGTAGCAGCTTCAAAACGATTAATCTCGATGGGTAACTGGCATTAAAAATACACAGAGCAGCGCAGCACTTTTTGACATTTGTTGCTCTTGCCACCCATAGAAATTATGCTTCATTAACATCAAAGACCTTTCATTAACTGCCTGCTGTCATCCCTGCTATTTACAGTCCTAACAGGTCAAACACCTTCGTCTCTTGAATCCTAGTTTGGCACTTGATGGAAGCCTACCCCTGCTTGGGTAAGGAAAAGCTATCTCCTGCCTGCCTCTGGCACTCACCCTCACCCATAGGGGAGACCCTATGGACAGTTTTACACCCCTGTCGATGCCAAGAAATGGGTAATCAAACCACAATAAAATTAAATGCTATATATATGGAAAATTACTTTCATATACTGAAAGATTTCGCCTCATGCCTGATATGGAAGAAAAATAACCAGAAGTTAGAAATGTATCTTCTTAAGAAGGTGAGACTTGTGCTAAAAGATGTCATTATTTTCAGAAATAACAATGACCAAGTTGACATAGAAAAAAACCCAAGCTTAGCCCGTCACATTATTTATGCTCAAATAAAAAGGTTAATTCAACTTATGTTCTCATGTTCTAATGAAAAGGAAAAATATTTGGAACAGGAACAGTATTTTAACAGTGTTTAAGTGCCTGACAAATATTTGCACATATCTTTAGTTTATAGAGAATTTGGGGCTAAACTGACCAAATCCATTTTTTTTTTTTTTTTTTTGAAGGCAGCAAATGGCACCTACTACCCTGGACAGTTTGGATGTAAAAAAAAAAAAAAAGTGTATCTTCTGGAGATGCTGAATAAATTTCAGCTATGTTGCCTACCTTAATCAAATCTGTATTTTAATACTGCACAACCTTAACATCTATTTAAATATTGCTGATAGGTAGCGAAATGTTATGATTTCCATTCCACAAAATGGGAAGCCACAGGCAAGAGATAAACCTTTTAAGTAACCAAAGAAATGCAGCTATGCCTCCAACTGTTGACCAGCTCTACTACCCTTAGGTCATGCTTCTTCCACCTCTTTGCTTGAACTTTTCTTTTACATTCACCCAGTAAATACCATTACAGCATGCAAAAGAGAATGCACTCTGAAAAGTCAGAATTCCAGAAGCATAATGTCTCACAACAGTTAACAGTAAGAACTAACTTTCAGCAGTACAAGATACAAATGTTTTAGGAGCCAAGAACAGCAGTAATAGAGTATTTATTTTCTAATTGTCTCAAAGCAAGGACTTGCTAATTATAATCAAGTGAATCAAGACCAGACAAATCCAATAAAAGCATTGCTTAAAAATGGGTGCATTGAAGTCCTAAACTTTAAATTGAGCAAAGCTAAACCTAAAATGCTGCATCAGACCCAGCATATCTTAAATTGTTTACATTTACCATTTAAAATTTTTTTTTGTTTTGGTTTTCCTTTGAAGCACTTAGCTAACATAATGGAAAGACAACAAGATAATTTTATCCCCCCCTTCTACTCAGCACTATCAAGATAAATTACATCACGCATATGGTGTTTTAAAGTTTTAGTCTGTATTTTTAAGATGGTTTTACTCTCACCTAGCATTTACAGTACCTTTGTTCTAAATCAGATATTAAAAGATTGTCCGTGTTGCAACAGATGCAATAGCAGAACGCTGATGTGGCATGAAAGGAAAGCCACAGTCTTATCTCAGAAAGAATAATACTCTCTGTAGCAAGAAGAACACAGCACCTTATATTACTGACTGGTAAAAGAAGAATCAGACTGTTTTTTTCCTGAATCTTTGAGAGCACCCCCATAAACAGATGTTTTGCATATACTGGTGATACTCAACCAAGAAAGTTTAGACCTGGCTGCACCCACCCCAAAATAAAGAGAACTGCAATAAAAGAAAATAACTTGCTGCCATAAAACAGAGGAAGTAGAGTGTTTCAATGGTTTCCTGCTGGGGAAAAAAAAAAATCTGCTTGAAGTACAGGGTAGCAAGCTATTAGCCTAATTTAACCTAGAGATCTGAGATGCCCTACCTAACTATTAGCCATTTAAGAATTTAAAAGTCGACCAACATCCAGTCTTATCAAGACAAAGACATTGTTAAGCTATGGAAAGTCTCTCTCATTTAATCCATTGCTCTTCTGAAAGTTCAAATTATACCATCTCGCTTATATTTGTGGGGCCTTATACATTAAAAAGTCCACAGTATTAAAAGCATTTAGGCTGCCAATATCATGTGCATCATATCTAGTAATTTAAAAGTCCTAGCGGCATAGCGCTTATTCCCATTGAAACTCCTCCTATTGAGCAGGAAAGGATCCCTTCACTACTTGAGTTTTGCACCAACCTAGGAATGGACTGCCAAACTAAAAAAAAAAAAAAAAAAAAAGAAAGATTTCCGAGTAGTCTTGCCAGTTAGAGCAGCTTTCAGAGAACCTGAAACACGGGAAGGGGATGCTCAGCTCTCCGAGGCAGAGCTCACAGCGAAGGAAGGGCTCGACTCTGTAACAGGGGACTAGAGCATGGCCTCTTCCACCTCCCCGGCCTCCTCCTCCCGGCGCGGCCGCTTCCCGCCCGTTACCAAGCGCGGCGCTCTGGAGGAAGGGCCTTTCCCGGCCGGCACTGACACGGCTGCGAGGCGCAGGCCGAGCGGGGTACGGCCTTACGATCCAGGCTACCCGCCGCGGGGTGGAAGC
>NW_009259588.1:1113706-1120791 GCF_000687185.1 Egretta garzetta
GGGCGGGGGCCGGCCGAGTCCGAGCGCTTGCTGCCTGCTCCTGCCCAGGCGAGCCCTGACGAGGGCGCCCTCACGGCTCTCCACGGGACCGACGGGGCTGACCGGCCAAGGAGGCCGCGGGCGGGCCTCCCCCCGCCGCGTTGCACCGTGCAGTTATCTCCACGTGCCAAGGAGGCCTCGAGGCCGCGTGCCGCGGGGGGGCGTGAGTGGGGTGCTATGAGCATCCCCGGGAATGCAGGAGCACCTCGGCATCCCTAGCACTTGCGCAGAGCAGGTACGCCAAATCTTCGTTCCTCTTGCGGGCGCTCCCAGAGTGAAAGTGCCCGGGCCCGGGCGTGCAGAGCCGCAGGCACCAGGGGCTCCGCAGGAGGCCCTTCCCAGAGGGCGGTTGGCTGACTGACCGACTGCTAGCTGGGATTTTGGCAGGGGAAAGCCAGCGTGGATGGGAAAGCCGGAACAGCGCACAGCCTGCAGGCGGCCTCTAAACAGCAGCTTCTCCTGATGTTTTTCCTCCCAACGTCAGCAGCCTTAAAACGAGCAGCACAGATGGCTTGGGAGTTCGGCCTGCAAGATGTTGCTGTGAACTTCATGGCGAGGTTGGGTTGTGAGGCAGCCACCATCACCAACAACCAGAGACAGGGAAAATCTGGAGTGAAAGTTGCCGTGTGTCTTTTTTCAGCTCCTCGGACGCAGGCACAATGACACGTTGCGTGATCACGTGTTTTCTAGAGCCCTTTCTCTTACAGTGAACTGAAGAGAGCTGCTTTTTGGGAAGCCTCAAGGCTCCATAGTAAAGGAGGCTGTTGGCTGTAAAGTCCCCCGCTCATTTGCTAGAGAAGCTGGAAGGTATGTTGTGAATGAGACTGAGAAACTGCGAGAGGAATAGTTCACTTCCGTGGTGAAGGCATTCAGGCACCAATTAGGAGAACAGTACTTACTCATTCTCTTCCTGCTCCAGAGTTCTTGTCCAAGGCAAGCGACTTCAGCTGCAGTTTTAAGGCAGTGTTTGTGCACATACTCTGTCCTGGAGTGCGTGAGCGGGGGGTAATTCCCCCTTGCCCTGATCGGAGAGATTTACTTATAAGAAATGTTGTTGTTATAGCAGTTAACAGGGCTTGAGCAGTGGGAAATAAACAGAGGATAAGGCCACACACTGAACGCTGGATTTCAAACGCAATACTGAACATCAGCTATGTGAGGCCCATGCGTTCTTTGTATTGTGACTAGCAGCCTTAATTCTGATATTCCCTGGTGTGTCTTGTTCTTAATAATACTCTTTTATCGTTGTCCCGTGTGTGCAGTAAAGCATAAAAGGTGAGTAGTTTCCTTTTTGCATACTATTCTTTCCTTTACAAGGCTGCACGGTTCTCACTGGGGAGACTGGTAGTATCTCTCTACCACCTGTGTTGCTCTATTTGCTATTTTGCAATCTGAAATAAAAATAATCAGCACTGAAGAAACATGTCCATGTCCTTTTGCACATGAAAACTGAAGTTCACACCACCAGTGACCACTGATGAGGCTGCCAGGGAGCTCCACCAGGAAGTGCTGGCTTGCAGCATTTCTCAACTATCATCTGAGCAGTGTTTTTAGCTCGCACCCAGGCTGCTTGCTTTTAGGGGGTTCATTGATAACGTTCTGCTCAGGGGCAGCAGGCTGAGCCCTGCCTCAAGGGTGTAAAGGAAAAGAGAGAGCCTCAAAATGCAGGAGAATTCATCAGGAATTTCCCTATTGTTAAAACTTTTATAGACTTCCAAGTCTAGCAAAACCCACCAAGACTGGTAGTCATGATAGCCAAGAAAAGATGGAAACAATAGCTGGGGTGGGAAGGGACCTCTGGAAATCGCCTAGTCCCAGCTCAAAGCAGGGCACCTAGCAGGTTGTTCAAGGCTGTGTCCAGTTGGGTTTTGAATATCTCCAAGGATGGAGACTCTACAGCCTCTCTGGGCAACCTGTGCCAGCATTAACCAACCTTACAGCGCAAAAAAGCTTTTTCTTGTATTTAAGGGGAATTTTTTGTTTGTGCCCATCGCCTCTTGTCCTTTCACAGGGTACCGCTGGCAGGAGTCTCTCTCTGTCTTCGTTATCAACCCACCCCATCAGATATTTGCATGCATTGGCAAAATCCCTCTGGAGCTGCCTTTTCTCCAGGCTGAACAGTCCCAGCTCTCTCAGCCTCTTCTCATGTGAGAGCTGCTCCATGCCCTTTAATAATGTTTGTGGTCCCTTTGCTGCACTTGCTCCAGCAGGTCCATGCCTCTCTTGTACGGGACCCAGCACACCCTGCATGGTGTCACTAGTGCTGAGTACAGGGGAAGGAACACCTCCCTCAAACCAACTGGCAGAGCTCTTCCTAAGCAGCATAGAATGCCATTTGCTGTTTCATGGTGGGCTTGGTGTCCACTGGGGTCCCCAGGGCCTTTACAGCAGAGCTCCTTCCCAGACACTTGGCCCTCAGCCTGTCCTGGTGCCCGGGGACAGGACTTGGCATTTCCTTTATGAGGTTCCTCTCTGCCCATTTCTCCAGGCTGTCAAAGTCTCTCAGGATGGCAGCACAACCATTTAGCCTCTCACCCACTCCTCCCAGCAGGTTTGGTGTGTGTAAGAGTTGAGTGACTGAAGTTGGACACTGCATGGCCACACAGGGCTGGGATTGACGATGTTACAGGTAAGGGATGAAGTAAGAAGAGCTCACCTCACCTTACCAACCCTGATATGTTAACTCTTACCTCTGGAACGAACTGAGGGCGTGCTGCAGCTTCTACAGTTCTGCTGATCTTAGAAAGCTTCTGCAGGCCCTCCTTCTGCAGAAACTATTTTGTGATTTTTCTCTGCACCTGTAATTGTGCAGATGAAAATCTCAGCCAGGAGAATAACAACAGAAATCTACATTAAAATTATTGTTGTTTCCAGTTACTTTGATTGCACTGAGACAAAGCTTTACAAAATAATTGCACCAATCAATCTTAGGTAGGTGCAAGGGAAAATCCCCAAGATAGTAGGTGATGAGAACATCAGGAGAAGAATCTGTAATTCTCTTAAGTAAGTATAATTCTAAGGAATGCACTGCGTTAAAATGCTTGACTTCATGTCTGGTTATACCAGATGGCCTCCATCAAGAGGCAGATGTTTTCCCCAGCCTTCCCCTCAAAAAGGGCATCAGCATTTAACCACGCCTTTGTATTTGAATACACAGCATGAACAAAAGCATATGCTGTAGTTATCAGCTTCATATAACTGTCAAGTGAAAGCACTGGGGTGGTAGATACAGCCTTGTGGGGAAGAGTTTCTTGAAAGTGATAGATTTTTTAACACACATTCAGTACGGCTGACTTCCAAGAAGATAAAGGAGATAATCTGCAGTTTATTTACTTAAGGTTGAAACATGCTTAGCTAAAACTTCTTTTAAAATAACATACACGTTACCCTGCTTTGGTGTTCTAGCTTTAATGAAAATTCAAAATGCATTATATAATGGTGACTTGGCTGAGTATTTTCCTATTCAGACTGATGACTTTGATGCTGTAAGCCTGTCACAGCATACTTAATCTGCACTACTACCATCTCTGTGGTAATTTTCAGGAGGCTGTAGAGCACAAGGTGGCCAAGCTCCCAAAGTCTGCAAGCAGCTTACAGAAACCTGCAAATGGGCAAGAGCCACAAAGCGCACAGCTCCCAGGAGAGCTGTGGGATGGTTTGCAGATGGGATGTGACAGCACCTCACCAGCGACCCACAGACCCCACTCCAGCCCAAAAGCTGGGCATGCAGCTGCAGTGCAGAGTGGCTGGGCAAAGTCACGCTCGGCTTTCCCCCATGGCCAGGGGTTTGAGTGAACCAGCCGTTCTGGTGCTAGACAGCCCTGTTGCCAATTACATGATGTAATGTTATTACAAGAGCTGTATCTGAACTACTCAGAAGTGATGCTAGAGTTGTTCAAGAGTCACAGATTGGCCAGTCCCTATGGCAGGGAGTTTATAGCTATTTATATATAATTCCTCAGTGCAAGAAGTCTGCAAGGCAGTATCACATTTAAATATTACAGCAAAATATGAAGACATTCAAAAGCACTCACAGCTCTTCCGTGCCCAGACACCTCATCGGATCCACTGTGATAACCAGTGACAGATTTCACTTGGGGAGATAAAATAGCCTCATCCTGTTTTTTGAGCATTTCCAGTAGGAAGGGAAGCTTTACCCTCCTCAAAAGCCAGCAGGACTTACCATCAGAAGCTAGAGCAGCTTTTGCTGTACGTGAGCGCCCCATGTAAAAGAGGTTTGGGTAGTTTCCATTGTGGCAATCCTTTCCTGTTTCTAGACTCTTGACTTCTCAGCCAAGAACCTTCAGCCAGGGTTTCTGCTGGCTTTTACAGAAGCAACTCAGGGAATGACTTTAACACACGCAATAGAATAAAGTGCATATCGGGGGGCTTGATCCCACTCGCACTGATCTATCACAAATGTTGTCAATTGCCTTCAAACAGAGGTGATGCAAATTCTTAGCATCACAATAATCCATTAGCAGGCAGTTTAAATTGTGCTGTCACCAGCTTTTACATCACCTGGCTCTTTGTGTTTGAAAATGCAATTTTCACGCTCTGTTCGCATAGGATCTTTTTTTCTGGCAAATATCTTTGGCAAAACTCTGCGCTTTTCAGTGGAAATATAGTGGAGACTAATTTAGCTTCTCAATTTTTGTTTTTCTTGGGCAACCTGAAAGAAAAAGAGTACAAAAACAAAGCATCTGTGAGTTAGTTACACGCCAACTCATCTGTATAAGAGATTATCATACACACACCTACCTGAGTGTGGCTACCTATACATACCCCAGCATAGACACAGCTTTTTAGTCCTGCCCCCGAAAACCCTACAGGTAGTTGTCCTTAGTCATAAAGTAAACTATTATTTACTTTGTTGGAGTACTCCCACAGTGCCTTCACAGTCATGCTCCACATCTTGAAGCCCGCATAGTTTTGAAATGCATGACTTTGAAGCATGAATCAACACTTCTCCCTTTCTTAGCAGGGATGTGTACAACTTAACATCCCTTCCCTCCTCTGCAGGAGGGGAACATGTCTAAACATTTTCATTTCAGAGGAGAAGCTGATGACAGAGATTCCTTTGCCGTCACAACAGAAGTTCATTCAAGCTGTAGACTGGGCCATCAACCAGACAGGATGGGCAATTTTTATAACTAAAGCTGTTTGTGACTGCAAAACTTTGGAGCAGTGATTTTCAGCCTGTGCTCTGCAGACTCTTGTGGCTGGTGAGTCCATAGACCGTGATTAAGACAGACACTGTGCTAAGTATTCTACAGATGTGAAACTTTTTTCCCCCTCACCTCCACTGGAAAACATAAAGAGATGAAAAGCAGCAGACAGCTGGAAAGCCCTGCCGTAACGAAACATGTGCTGTTCTTATCAGACTTGTGTCAAAAGTTTATTCAGACCAAAAATTTTTAGCCTGCGCTTCCCCTTATGGAAGACCAAAACTTTTTTTTAAAAAAAAAAAAAACAAAACAGACCAAAACTTTCCACCCTTCCCTTCCCTTTTACCTTCTCCAGCTCAAACAAAAATGGGGGTGTTGTGCCCCCCCTTGGGCAACAGGCCGTGCAAGCGGTGCTGCATTCTGTCCTGCTGGTGGCAGGGCCAGACTGCTCCCCCAGCCTGGGAGGATTTGGGTTTCTCTGTAATCTCCTTCAAGCAGAGTGCCACAGTAGTCCGTAAGGAGATGTTGCAAATACTGTGTATGACAACTCTTATTTAAATAGGGGGGATCTATTCAGAGCAATGGGGAAAAATCCCACTCAACTGGGAAATGAAAAGCATGTTTCATCTGCACAGGCAGAGGTAAAATGTAACAGGTAAGATTCAAAGTTCAGAAAAGGATTTAAGGTAATACTTCCCTGCTTATGGTGGATCAGAAGAAGTTCAGAGCAGGAAGGGAGGGGGGAAAGGAAGAAGCTGTCAGCAGTGATTTTTAATCAAAGAGAAAAATCATAGCACTGCAAAGAAGATAAGCAGAATCAAAAGTGATCAAGAATGGAGCTGCTGATAGAAGTGACAACAAAAAAACCATTTGGTCTGGTGCCTTGCCAAGGAAAGATGTGCCTGGAGACAGAAGTCATTAGCAGGTGAGAACAGGGTGAGGCAAGCACCATTTTTTTTTCAAAGCAGCATGAAAACAAGTATATCTGAAGCGGAAGGCGAAAGATGGTACAACCACATAAACAATCAAAGAAGACATAGGGTATACTGCGTAAGCGTAAGACAAGCATGGTAGCTTCATAAGCTGATCTTACAAACCATAAATTATAGCAGTAGTGTTAAGTCATAAGCGTCTGAACTGGTGAAAGTGGAGTTCCATATGCATTACTAAGAAACCCATAATCACACATTGAGACATGCAGAAACAGTGTGGGTGTCTGCATAAACTGAGAGCTAAATCCTTTTCCCCTTTTACTTTATCTGAAAACTTGCTGTATGGATGGTGCAGAGGTTTTTCTTTTCCATTATTTCAGGAATATCTTGGGGGCGAGACATCCTTATATTTGGTTCTCATGAAGGCAAAATTTGGACTCACCCTGATCCTGCTGATGGGCAGTTTTAAAGCAAAGGAGAGAAGCTCTTACCTACAATCCATGAAGAAGCCCCAATCAGCATTCTCTCTGCTCCCGATGCCAGCTTCTTATAGCTTTTGATGCATCACGCAGGTGGACAGGCTAGCTTTTAATTACCACATTGCTAGCATATGGAGTTTACAAGAATAGTCCCCCAAAGGAGACATAGTATTAATTAAGAAGCCACAGCATACTGGGGTACTTGATCACTGGTTTT
Organism: Egretta garzetta; assembly: GCF_000687185.1. Classification (NCBI taxonomy): domain Eukaryota; kingdom Metazoa; phylum Chordata; class Aves; order Pelecaniformes; family Ardeidae; genus Egretta; species Egretta garzetta. The sequence goes on from NW_009259588.1 coordinate 1,120,542, forward strand.
TGGCCACGTTATTGTATGCATCTCAGTTTGACAAAAATGCTTCTGTCTTAGAAATGCAAGTGAAACGCATTGTCCGGGGGACAATGTTCAGTACACTAAATGCACATTTTTATAGTAACAAAATCATTGTTTAGTAGAAAAACAAGCTTCAGGTATGGTAGCACAAGTCAGAATCATCCTCATGCTGAACTTTCTGGTAAACATGTTACTTTTCAACTGCATATTTTGCACACTATTTGCATGACATCTC
>NW_009259588.1:1120840-1130625 GCF_000687185.1 Egretta garzetta
TTTTAAGCCTAGTGGTGATTCACTGGAAAAAAATCCACTTAGCCAGGGAGCAGGAATTTATGACCTATTTACAAGTGAACTCCACTATACTTTTCATAGGCCAAAGTCAACCCCCAAAGTACCCCCCAGACTGCCTTTTAGAAACCCTGTCAAGTTCCTGGTCATTCCCGAGGACTCCCCTCCAGCCCATCCGCGCTTACCTTGCCTGGCCTGCTGGGCAGTAGATGCTATTTATTTGATATTTGCTCACCCAGAATATTTTCTCTTAAAAAGAACCTGTATTCTTGGGGACGGACTGCGTGTCTTCTGAAAGGTCTCTAGAAGATACTGCACTGCAGGAGGGATAATGAGAAACAATGGCATTTGAGGGTCTTCTCTCTGCTTCCCAGGGTAACACCCAGCGTAACTCTTGGTCCTTGAGTTGTTGCTGCCTCTGCTGCAAAGCCTCCCCATTTCAGAGGATAACCTCGTGTCAACCTACTGTTTTCCTAACATTCACCACAGGATGGCAGTGCAAGATTTTAATTTTCAGCCTCTGTTTCCATTGTATGTGTACGTGCCGTGTGTGTGTGACAACATAGTTAGTTAGAAAATTAAAACCAGTAGTGCTTTTTTCCATTTTGAAAACAAAGATATAGTAGTTTCCTTTCAAATAGAACTAGATTACCAAAACACAGAACCAACAAGAAAGCAATGTTGCTTCACTTGAGGTGCTGCTGTAAATGCCACATTTCGGAAACGCACCTCAGCTTTGTTCCTATGCTGACTATGCACTTAATTAATTAACACCTTCCCACCCCCAGTGTACAACCTAGACTGCAAAGCTCATTTAGATGCTGTGTTCTAAGTGGCTTTTGAATTCAGGGAGCTAGTGTCCCCAAACCACACCTTTGGCTAAGGCACCCTCCCTGCTGGTGTGGCCCCAAAAGAGCGTTCTGCCAACAGAGCTGTGAGCAGTTGCCAGAAGGTCAGTTCAGCCTTCCCCCTCTGTCTCCAGCTTCACATTCCCACTTTCTTTTTGCGAGGCAAATCAGCGAATTTGGTTTGTCTGAAAATGTACCTGACAAAACCAGTTTTTAATCTGATTAGTCCCCCCATTTGGCTTGCCAGCACTGGCAAGAGGAGGCAGCAGGGAGCTCAGGATCATCCTTCCAGCTGCACCTCATACCCAGGCTGGTTAAGGTGATGGCAGAGATGAGGAAAGTTTTCAGGCCTGGGCTCTGCTGCTTGTTGATTCAGCTGGCTTGCCATCACAGGTGCTATTTTCTGGTTTGGCGTTCACAGTGAAGAGCTGATGGCCTAGCTTGCTCCGTGACATTTTTGTCAGGATGCAATACAGTAAAGCATCATCAGGGCTGTGCTAATGCCAAGGGCAATGCAGGATTTAAACAACGCGTCCTGCTTTGAACTGCTGCTGAAACACACCCAGTGCACTCAGCTTCTTACTGATACGTGTGCCCATGCCAGTGAACTGCACTGACTGCCCAGCTGAAGCTCTACACAAAGGCTATGCAGGTGAGCTCTGGGAGACTGGGTGCTGTATTGACAGCTGTCATAACTTTACAGCTACTATGGTTGTATAAGAACCTTGTTTGTCACTACAAAACTTCACAGTTCAACAGAAGAGTTGAAAATATGAACTCTCTGCCTCAAAAACATGAAGGCATATTTAATTCGTAAATCCATAATTTTGAATGCTTTAAATGCTGGGGACCTGCTTTATGATTTTTAATCCCTGGGACTAGCAGCCCCACTGTTCCTTCCCTTCCGCATCATCCCAGTGGCCGGGCGAGGAGGGGTGTTAGAGTCTCAGTTTGAATGCGGAGAAGTGAATGCGGGGCACTCTTAGCCCTGGACTCTGCCGCTCCTGCTGTCATCGAGCAAAAGCTGCGAGGGGCACAACTGGGGCATGGGCGATGTTCACCTATTTGCTTAGACTGCTGCTGGAGACAGATAGTTTGATAGTTTGATAAACAAAAGCTAAAGGGTTCTTCAAGTGGCAGCTATCTGTCAGAGTTGCTACTTTTTTAAAGCTTAGGTACATGTGTTTAGTAGTCCCAGTAGACCACTGACAGATAAACAAAACATACAGTTCAGCAGTGCTGCTCAGGGTGTAATAAAGGCTCAGCATAAATGCAGCAGAGCAGCACTTACTTCTACTTTCTCTCCTTCCCAATAAAGGGCAATTTTATGTTTCAGAGGGTTTCTGGGATGATTGATACGATACGATCCAGGACCAGCTTGTATGTGGTGGGAAGTACAGCTGGTATGTACGCTGGAAGGCTTAATGGAGGAAAAATGCATTTTCCATAGCTAGTAGCACCCAGAAGTCTTAGCTATATCTGAGAGAAGTGCTACTTTTACACTGAATGTCAGTCTTAGGCTTCACCCACATCAGTAACATTTCTGAAATCTGGTATTTTTCTTTGCAGGGTAACTTCAGGTAAATCTCCTTTTTGTCTAAAAAGAAGAATATTTTTCTTTTTTCTCTTCTAATAGTATAGTGGTAACTGAAAAGTGTACAGAAATGCTGATGTAGTCTGAGATGTGGCTACATTCTACATTGTCTAAATAGAACTGAGAAAAAACATTTATATGTTCACTCTAAACTACACAAAAGCTTTTCCGTTCTTTTCCAGACAGAATTTGGGTTTTCTTCTTTCATACATAGAAAAGAGTAACACGTAGTCATAAAGAGTACATGTGTGTGTGCAACTGCAGTAACCCTTCAAAAACAATCTTTTAGTGCTACAGCTAATATTCTCATATGTTGCAAGATTCAATATCCCAAAACAGATGCTGCGAGTTCACAAGTGCATGGGCCCCGAGCATGTCCCACAGCCTGTAAGGAATTAAGATCCACAAAACCCCCGTGGCACAGGGAGGTATTTTGGTTCCCGATGGTGGTGACATGTATTTCCACAGCAGCCAGTAGCTGGGCTGGCTGCAGTATGAGCAGGGAATCGGGGAGCCGTTCTGCAGCGTGTGACCTACAGGGTGAACACCCGCCACCGTGGGCTGGGATGGGGTGCTGTGCGGGGGAATAGGGGCAGAAGGGAAATGGGACAGCCTCCTTGAAAATCACTGGCAGGATGGGGCTCCCGCTATAGACTTGTTGTCCTACAGGCCCATGTAGAAGGAGTTATTCTTCTTCTGGAGTGTTTGCAATATGAAAGAGACCAGACCTGTAGCGTGGGGGCAGGCTGCAGCCTAGTTATCGGGAGTGCAGATGAGCCAAGGGCACTGGGACCCCCAGCTCAGAAGAGTGCAGACACTGAGCCGTGGTGATGCAGGCAGGCCACAGCCATGGGCAAACACTACCTGTTGCCTCCAATGCCTTTAATAACTTGAGCTGGAGCCCAGCTGCCCCCCTTAGGAAGGCACCATTTTGCGTGCGTGTTCATCCACGTGCACACACCTCACAGTGCCTCTCTCCAAACACTTTCCTTTGGCAGGAGCAGTTTGGGGCTGGAGAGGGGATTGGAAGAGATGGTCAAAACTAGAACTGAAAATGGGCAAAGAGAAGAGGAATATGGGAAGGAGGAAGAAAGAGAAGGGAGAAGGGCAGGAAACACAGGAGGCATGGAAACTTAAGACACCAGCTGAGGACCTACAGTGGTGGGAGAGGGGTCTTGAAGAGTTACAATAATCAAAAGAGCAACAAACCATGTGGTATTGCCTGTACACAAGCACATGCTCACACACTTGTCAGAATTGACAGAAAATGGGTATTGGGAGGAGCCTGATATGCCTCCTGCTCTGCACCCAGCTGAGCTGCTGTGGGAACCCAGAGGCTCTGGAGGTGCCCACAGCTGCTCTCCCAGACCATCCTTTGGCTGCAGCAAATGGTGTGGACTGGCAGGGCGGGAGGCTGTCAGCGAGGCTCTCGGTGGCTGCTGGCAAGCAGGCAGGTCAAGCCATGCATCTGCGGGAGCTGGGCAGAGCTGCAAATAAACCCCAAATTTCCTGCGCCCCAGCTCTATCCACGAGGCCGTCGCTTCCCCATGCACTAATATGACATTGCAGAACGTATGGCAGCGCAAAGCCACAAAGAAACTAAATTAAGAGAGTAGTGGGCGTATGACTTGCATGCAATGTTTCCCTTTCACTGCAAATTTCTCATTTACTGTTATTTTTGCATAGGCCCGTGTGACTGAATTCCCATAAAGTGGTCTCCCACACCTCAGGCAGTTATTAGAGCAAGAGGCAGCCACTGGGCCGATCTGTGCCTGGAAATTAGAGAGAGACAGACACAGACCAGGCATCTGAGAGAGAGACTGCAGCATGAGAAGGGATATATGAACCACTCTTGCACAATTCAGTTGTTAGGCAAATGATTAAAGCTAAAAAGGAGGAAAAATGAACTGCTTCCCTGGTTGTATATATAAGCTGGACATTTGTGGAGAGTGAGCAAGTGGAGCGGTTATCAACAATAAAGGAGTAATAAAAAGATAAGATCTTTGCATTCCAATTAAAAGAAAAATCATTGCAGCAGGATCAGATGTTTTCCCTGGCAAAGAGGCAAAGAATTTCTCTCCAGGCAAGAGACAAATACCTACCTCTTCCCTTTTATCAAGTATTAACCCATAGGCCTCTGATAGCAAAAGGCAGAGAACCAACATAGGAATTTCTATTGCAGATGGGAAAACACTTTTTTTTTTCCCTCTTTGTTCAAATCTGAAGAAAGATTGGACCAATGAATCAATGGGGTGGAGGGAAACTAAGCTATTAGGAGATTAACATCAGGGGAAATTTCAGAGCAAGATGGCTTTTCTGATGGAACCATGTAAGAAATTAAAGAAACAAATATCATCTTTGCTTCCCCTTCCTGCCACCCCCACATTAGCCACATCTTTGCAAAACATACCATGCAGCATGTACTGATTCAATGGCAAGGCTTACTTCTGCGATAAAGATTTTTCTCACTGAGACTTTCAAAGCTCCAAACAATGAAAAACAAGTATCAGGTGAAACGATCCAATGACAAATTTGCAATACTCAGTGTCAAGGTGACTTACGTACAAATGCTTGAGTCAATGGAACAGAAGTAGGTTTGTCTTTTCTGTACTGTTTTTTCAAGATTGTTCCAAAGTAACTAGAGTGATGCCAAAGGGTTAAGCACACAATTTACCGAAGACCTTCAGAGGCCATGTTCTAGGTTGTCTTCTCTCTGTCAGTGCCAGACAGGTAGAAAGATAATTAGTGAGAAAGTCAGTTTTACTGACTAACCTTAAGGATCCATTGTGGACATTGCTGCTTTTTACAAAGTCAAGAAACATCATTGATTCAACTCCTTGGGAAGCCTGCTAACTGCTTAACCAAAATTTCAGAAATTATTTGAAAAATAGAAATGCTTCATAAATTACTATCAAGTATAGTTTTTAAATCTGACTGCTGCTTGAAAATTTTCAAATCTGTTTTCAGTGGGAGATTGAGATTTTTATTTTGTGCATGTGCAGTGTAGACCTAAGAAGAGTATCTGCTTACCATGGAAAATGTTGGCTGTAACTAAAAAAGAGAATGCCTGAAAATATAAGAAAATATGCCTGAAAGTATAGTGAAATGCAACATTTCAGTCAGCTTATTCAAGCCAAAATGTTTTAATTTGAATGTGGCACAGTGGTACCTCTTAGAAAATGTAATGCAGTGACTTGGTTTCCTTGTTTTTTTCTATGAAAAAGTTTACCATCCTGGCTTCAGCTCTTGTCATGCTGGGGGAGCCGTGCTTATGCCAGGGACTGCCGTACCATGGTAGTGAGACTGGCCTAGGCAGGTGGGACTTCTGGCCTATAATGAGATGCTACAGCCACATTTACAGATCACGGTTTTGAAATTATCACTCCTCTGCTGAAAGATATCAGTTTTCCAGTGGGAAATCCCTTCTCCAAATTTTCTGACCAGAACTTATGTTTATTAGTCTCCTAATTCCAAAACCTCTTCTCCAACACTTCCTTTCCTTTGACAATCCACTAATGGCTTCATTCCCTTCCCTATCATTGGCTCATCTTTCTTCTTATGTACAAGCATAGATCAGCTGAAACATGTATATCTCTTGTCTCCTTCCAAAAGCAATCTGATTCTTTACATTAACCTTCAATTTCAAACATATTAGGGAGAAAGGTAAGAGGGTTTTGTACCTGTCATTTGTTTCAGTATTGGGATCTAACCAGAAATTCATTACATCCCCCACTTATATGTTTTACATATATTACAAAAAATGTTTTAACAGCATTTGGCAGAAGACAATTAGCCAGTGAACTTCCTGATAAATATTCACAGACTCAAATCTGCAAGCAGTATGCTGAATTATTGTCTAGACCTATTGCATATGTTATGTGTGATGTCTTGGAAGTACTTCAGCAGGTTTCTAATTCTTAGTGGATGTTTATTCTGTAATCATTGGGAATAAAATGTACACACATATGTGTGTGCGCATGTGTGTATATATATAAACCCAGCTGTTGTTCTAGACAAAGATTCCTCATATAGGTACCCAAATGGTGTCTTACACTCATTCCTTGTGGTCAGTGAATATGATGAATACATCCTTAGTAGCAAGATGACAGTTACTTCCTCTTGCCAGGGGAATACCCAGAACAGCATTAATAGATATCAGTTGCAGGAAAATTGCCTGACCCATTGAACCTTTATTTTTTGCAGAGTAGATAGTAGCTATTTATTTAAACATTTTGAATGTTGCATATATTTCATGAGGCATGTGTTTTATAAAGTGGGTCTCCAGTACTGCACAAAGTATTTGTCTAAGCAACCTTTTCTTAGTTATTAAGAGTTCAGGAAAACACCAAGACCCATCTTAAATTAGGCCAACAACTGAGCTTCTCAAGGGTACCTGCTAAGCTAGGTATTCCAAATTTAGCCCTAACTTAGAGCCATTAGAACCTAATGTAGCCTCCTAGCTTAGGTGCCTGAACATGAACCCTCCCTCCCATACAGTTTCATATCATTGGTCTCAAACAGGGAGTTGAACTTGGTCTCTTGTATTCTAGGTGACTGACCAGGCTACTGGCTAATACAGGATAAATCTCTCTCATCCTCTTCTGTGAGGGGTGCTCCACTTAATATCAATAATTAAGCACTTATTTGAGAAGGTATTTGAACTCTGAACTCTGCAGTATTTCCACAACTAATGGGCTAGAGAGTCAGGGTGTCTTCCCTCTCCCTGCTCTCTTCCCTCTACTTCAATTTCTAGACCAGTAGTAGTTAATAATTTATATGAAATGGAACATTTCCAACAGTAAAGATGGAAAGAAACCAACCCCTTGGTATCTATATGACCCCCAAGTTATGCCACTAAAGAGAGATTTGGGAGAAAGTGTTTGGATGCAAGAACTATCTTTAGACAGAAAAGAGTTTGGATCCCACAAAAATTTTTGATTGAGTTGAACTTAATACTTTATGGGTCCAATCTTCATTTGCCAATGTCCTTATGCTAACCTGACTCTTCCCCATATGTTGAGTTTTGGGGAAAATGAGAGACACTGAGCCATAAGAAAACTTATTAAAAATATTATCTCAAAAATGCAATACTGAGATATAGACTGCAACTCTGTTGACTTTCCACTGTCTTTGAAAGATGTTACTAAATCCTCTTCCTTTAGTTAATTTTAAATGTTATATTCCCCTGGTTATTTTTGTTAACTGTGTTTGCTAATTTTGTTTTTAAAATATTGCTTTTAAATATTAAAAGGTTAAGGTTTCCTTTTTCTGCTTCCCTCCCCCCACCTTCTCTGGTCTAGCATAAATGCCAGCAGGAGAAAATGCACTCTCAGACTTAACTTATCCACTAGCTGTAAATATTCTGTACTAAGCTAAGTACAGAAACAGGTACCTGGTACTCTGGAAATATGGCTTTAGCCAACAGAATTGTGATAGCTCAGGAAACTATGCACTGACAATCAGCAAGAGCTGTATCTTGATGAGTAACGGGGGAGATTTGTCATTGTCTTCTCCCACTGAAGTCTTTACAGATGAACTCTACCTTCAGAACCAAATAGGCATCATGTACTTCTGCACACACATGCATTTTCCTGAGCAATATGGGAAGGACAAACTTTTGAATTAAAAAAAGGAGAAGTTCAGATCAATCACACTTATTTTCATCTTGTTTTAAACGTGCTGTTTCCTTTTTTTCTTTAAATAGTTTTCTATGTGGTTGCTGAAATGTCTTTGTAAGAGAAGCTACAATACTCAGACAAGGAAAGTCCCTGGTGGTTTTTAACCACCATTTTTACTGAGATTTTTTAATTAAAAAAGAAAGATCTAATAAGCACATCAGTCATAGAAAACCCTTATCATCATGACTACTGTTTAAGTTTTATGAAGAGTAACCAACATGACATCTGTGTCACGGGTTGGTCTATGGAGGTGTCTAAAGTGGTTTGGGAAGGTACATTCTAAAGGAAACATTTTTATATGCAGAAGAGTTAGGTCTGAAACTGTATTCATCAGACAAGGAGACTAGCTATGCAGATGTTTATTTAGGTGTATGTAATTTTACCTTGTTTAATGTGCACAATAATCACCCGAAATGAACACATGTAAGCCAGCAAATGCGTTGTTTATCTGCACAAACCATAGGCCTTTCTTCCAAATGTTTTCCCCTAGTACATTAGTTTTCCCTAAATAATGTTCTAATGACTAAAGCTGACAGCTCCGAAGACTGACTTTTTGTCTATGCCCAGTACAGGTAGGTACAACAGAGATAATGCTATTTGACCATCTCTCTGTATCACCGTCTAATTTTAAGAATTCCTGACAGACCCTTGAAAAGAACTTCAGAAGAATCAGAAAAGAGTTTTTTTTCTAGGAAATGCATTCACGGTAGTACACCAAACCCTCCATAATATTGGAAAGGACCTCAAGATGTTAGTCGTGGTAGGCAAATGCTCTGACAGTGCAGACGTGCATTAACGATCACAGTTGCTCACCTTTACAAAGTCTCTAGTCTTCAGAGACCATTTTTGAAATTTAGATACATATTTCAGTGGGTGGGTGAATTCTGTCAAATCATGTTTCCTTCAGATAGGACAGAAGGTCAGATTATCTAAACTATGCCAGTTGCCACATTTTACTGTACAAATCATGACCAGGTTCATAGGGGGTAACTATGGATTACCTTTGCAGGCAGCAAGCAGAAGGTAAATAATTCCAGAAGTGTCTGGACAAAAGACGATGTGTTTTGTGGGCTTCTTTGTTTTCAGACCACCGTCTAGCACAGAAAAGCTATTGACTGGGGATAACTTTGCAACCCAACTTTCAATAAAGGTAATACAATATCTATTAGGTAGCTTTTGATGACTATGAGATATTGATGACCTGACTGCATCAATTAGCCAGGCTGGATGGGATCAATTAGCATTCTGCCACCTGCCCAAGCCCTGGCAGTGGGAGTCAAGCAGCTGAATTCAACCGTATGAAGCTGAGGAATGGCTTAAGGAGGAGCATGTCTAAAGTCTGCCACTTGTATGATGGCATCCCTCCTGTTGCACGTGTTTTGACACAAGGACGTTTCCAGGGTTCAAAAAGTTGTCTTTGTCTTGTTTCCCCTATCTACCAAGTGAATATGGGAACGAGTTTCAGGTATGGTCAGAAACTACTTCTTTCAACTGGAAAATGTTGGAAGATATGGCCTTTATTCCAGATTTACACCTCTTCACAGGAGCTCCCATCTAGTATTATTGTAAAGTAGGCTGCTGAAACGTGCTGCGCATGGAGCGGCCTTTGCAGATGGCAGGAGGTGCAGAGCGTGGCTGGGGGGCAGCGGG
>NW_009259588.1:1130757-1148003 GCF_000687185.1 Egretta garzetta
GCGGGATGAGAGCGTGCAGCCCGCTGGCCACGAATCAGCAACACCAGCACCACTTGGAAAGCTGCGCTAAGTAGTGGCCGCTAATAGTGTTGCCAGCAAACATAGTTCACAGCCACTTTAGCATGCAAAACTGAAAACAGTATCAGGCTAATCTGTGGTGTTGCCTTGTATTGTGGTGATTAAGATCAGCTGAGTTGAAAGAGAAGCCAGCCCTGGCACGCTGTCACCCTAAGAAGACGGGAGTCCGAAGCCACGTGGTTGACTTCCAGTGATTTTTAACAGTGCTTTTTCCACATATATGTACAAGCAGCCCAGATTCCTTTATCCTTCCCTATGAACTGCTTGGAGCTAGAGATCAAGGGTATTTCCATGTGTTGTAGGGTTACTAGGCACTTATTTTAAGCATATTCAGATACTTTGGAAAGGTTTTATCTACCCAGAATAAATATATGATCATTCTGCTTACTGGACCAGGCTGCTTTTTTCCTTTAAACTCTTGTTTTCAATTATGTTTGAGCTAAGCACTCACAGGCCTTAAAGGCATGAATCCCTTCTTTACTAGCAGTCATAATTAGCCCTGATTGTTCCTTTTTGTGTCTGTTAGGAGCAGGAAGCACTGAAGCTCAGAACATGCATTGCTACCTGGTGATTATGCAGCGTCTTTCCAACACCAGGGGAAAAGCACAGACTCCTCATAGGACAGCTGATTCAAATATACAGTGTTATGTCACCAGAAGTACTCTTATTTATTATTAAAAGGCAGCAATGAGGCTGTCTAGGTATTAATTTCATATTCCCCATAATTACTGAGTGCTCACCTCTGCTCGCAAACAAGGTAGTGAGTCACCTTTCAAACCTTCTTCTTCCTGTCACTCAGGCCCTGTGCTACATCGCCCTCAGTTCAACAAGAAAATATTCACCAGGCAAAGCTGACTTTCAGCACTGACTTCTTAGGCTTCTTTTGCAGTGAGGCTGTGAAATTGAATTACAGCGTTTTGTTTTCTCAGTCCATTCTCAGTGGCCTCCTTCGGTGTGCAAATTAAGTCTGGCTCTTGTGGTTCAGGCTCTTTTCAGCATGGCTGTAGTTAGCAGTTGGCTGAACACCCAGCTGAATGCCTGGCACTGTCACTTTGTTTCATAGCTTTGCCATCAGCAAATGACAATTATAAACCAGATTCTTTAGCTTGTTCCCCAGGTGCCTGCCTGACACTGGAAACCCAATGTAATCAATAAGATTTTTTTTCTCAGTTAGCATCCCTAAAAACCCCAAACCAACACAACCACCACCACAAAACGCATAATTTCTGAGCCTGGCTGCCCCAGTTTGCATGCTCTGATAAAGAGTGCTCCGTTAGAACACATGCAATGCAATAGACTGAGATAAGCAACCAACATGCAGGAGGTGCGTGTTGCTTCATGTGCATTGGACAAGAGCCTTCGTGACAAATCAAGCTCCTAAAGCATTTCTAGGGACTGAAAATTTTTACAGTTAAAAGATTTTTGAAGGGTAAATGGAACAATTACCACCATCTCATGCAGCCTCTGAGCCACAGATTTCACCTACGCTCTGTGTTGGACCCCATCCCTGAAAGTTGAACTTGAGTATCCGTTTAGACTGCTAGGGCTTCGTCTCCAGTATGTAGAGATCTTCAAGCATAAGCAGAGGAACAGGTTGCACTCCACAGCTACCTCTGCTAGCTGTCCCCACCTCAGCATTAAAGCGCAGTTCCAGACCTCAACTCCTCCCATGTGTGAGTAGGCCTTGGAATGGGACAGTGATTTCAATTGGGTATATGCTAACCATATGCTAACCCTATGCTAACCTACCTTCATATGGCAATGACCCTTTTGTTCATGCAGCATGTGCATCACCAGCTGAGCTGGTGCAGTTTAAGTTAATCACTCCTCCCTGCTTCACGGGTTTGCTACTGCTCCTTATCAATGGCAATAGGACTCTGTCTCTGCTTCAGTGCAAAAGAAAAAACCACCAAGGCTGAGCAAGATCATACCATTAATAATTCCAGACAGTGCTTTCCAGTGATGAAATATACAGGACTCATCTGCTGGACCATCGAAGTTACCTGAAGAGGTTAGATTAAAAGAACAAAATAAAAAAATAAGTGAGGCAGCATCAGCATTAGGGGATTTGTTAAATTATGATTACCGAATTAATGAAAGCATTAATTCCCTGAACTCATGAAAGAAGGGACACACAACAGACTGCCTGTCTCTTCCACTCTACATAATCTCTTCTGCACAAGGGACTCCTCCTCTCACTATCCGTGATATCTGTGGGGATGGGGAAGGGGAAATGTTCAACCTGCTCTTCCTTTCAGACCAAGTAGAGGTAGATACAAGATGCTGTAAGGAAAAAAATAATGCAAAGCCCACAGCACATTTAAGTACTCCAGGAATACTAGCAAATTGAGATGACTATTCTAGAGCATTAACATCTCATATTTTCTCCCCCAGCTTCCACACAAGGCATGGGCACATGCTGTGCTCCTGCTAGAGCTCCTCCTGCCTCCATTTTCCTGGAGAGGCCCTGTCCTTCTCCAACACAGGGCAACACCAGGGCTTTGCTCCCGGGCCTGTCTGCACAGACTGACCTGCTGTCTCACTCCTCTTCTATTTCTCTCATCTTCAGCAAACGAATTGCCCTCTCCTCTTCTTCTTCTTTCTGGTGTTTTTCCAATATTCTTGGTTTTGCTGTTCCAGACAATACTTAATACCATGAAATTGTGGAGTGGATGAGGATAGCAGTTCTCCAATATGTCTTTGCGAGTGTCTTTGCACTGAAAAAGTGAATCTCATTTGTGAGTGCCGGTGTAAGAAACATGAATGCAATTTCCTGAAGTTTTACATGAGACGTGTGGGAGCAACAACGTACCTTTCATACCCTGCCAACTTGATTTCATAAGGTCTTGGAGAATGTCGACCCCGGGGACAGTTGATAGCCAACTTGTTATTTTGTATAGCTAATATTTGTTATGTGACCTTTACATGAGCAGGTCTTACTGTATATTGAGATATGTATGTGCCTGTCCCTCTGCCCATGGCCTGCGTGTTAGATCCTTCACAAAGGCAAACTCACTATACCACATCCTTGCTTTGGAGACAGTTTTGTAGTAGTTGTCCAGCAGAGTAAAAAGGCTAATTCTTAAATTAATTCCTTCTCATTTAGAGGGCCTAATAAGTGTAACCAGGGCTCTTCCCCTTCACCCAGTATCAGAAAATAAAAATTACTGGGTGCTAGGCAGGAAATGCTACTGTTAGCATACTTATAAGCAATGCCAAAATTAGATGAAAAGTAATACAAGTTCTATTTAATGTGTGCCAATCCCTCCTGTCTCCAAATCTTCAATGCTTTACCATTAATAGAATATAAATTCTTATAGCATCCCTGTTAGGCAGGTGGGTAGACAAACATTATTATCCTTATATTACAGAATGAATGAAGTGAGGCAGACTGGTCTCTGAGGCTATGTCTATGCTAATCATCCTATTAGTGTAGACACAGAATAACTAGTATACAATAATTCTGTATTAATAGAAAATGTTAATAAAATGGGCCACTGCCTATTTCCTGACACCAAAATTACTGGCACAACATATTTTGTGTCCGTACAGATGGTGAAAGACTTCAGCCAAAACAAGGTGGCTGCTTTCAAATGACCTACTGGGAACGATTCCTAATTTGTGTTTATACCCAAAAACATGCCTACAAATTGTCTGAGAGAGTGTTCATTGGCCCAGGTCAAAATGTGGCATGGATAATTTCACAGTACGCCTTGGCCCATAGCTTGTGAGTCCAGACATAACCAGAGGATCTTACCTAATGCCATGCAACAGCTATATTGCTATACTTAATTTTGGCATCATCTTTTGTTTTCGTGAAAACTGACTTTTGCTGCTTCTGCCTCTGTTCCTCTCCTCCTCTTCCAGCAAGGCTAGGGTGTGTTGCCACTGGGGGGCAGGTCTCCAGAGCAAACAAGCATGTTTCTTTCCTACCGGCTCACTTCTAAGAAGGCAAAAAGCCTTGGCAGCAATTTGGCATTTTGCAGAAAAAAATCTGCAAACGTTTCTACAAACATTTCAGTTCTGATTAACTGGAGTTCCTGTTTAAGGACTAGATTCTATCCCCTATACAGTCTTGAAGCGACACCTGTGTGTAATGCTCTGCTGAAAGCAGTAAGGCAAGATACTGCTCATTGTTAGAAAGGATAGAAGATTCTGGCCATAAAATGTTATGTTATAGAGGGAAAAAAAACCATAGACAAAATTCAATGCAAAGCAAGAGTGACACACCACACCTCTGCCACTATCTCTGCAAAAGGCTCAGTTTTGAAATGGGTGCAGCTGTGGAAACTGGTGCAGCCCTGTACTGAATGTGTAGGAACCCTACAAGACTGTATTATAAGGGAGCTTAATATCCTTCGTTACACAAAGTATGTGTAATGTGGACCAAATTAATCTCTGGCTCAGTTCTACCCAATGCATTAAAATCCCTTGGTTTATTAATTAGTCCCAGAGCTAAATATTTTTCCACCATTCTGTCTACCACTGTTGAAGCAGCAAGATTTTCATTAATTTTCATGCAACACAGAAAATTGCTTCCTAGAATTTAAATCCCCATTTATCTTGTAAAAGTCAGAGGCCTTTGATGAATATGGGAGTTGAGCCAACATTAGTGGCGCATTATATTCCAAAAAAGCTGCATGTAACATAAGATGCACATTTCTGTACACAACTCATGTACTGCTGTGGGCAACACACAAGTCTATTAGAGTGGACTTAATATATTATTTTCTGAGTGTCTATTCTAACTGGCTGGAACTATAGCAGCAATCTGATATCAAGACCCACAAAAAACCTCTGTGCATCCATCTTGCAGACAGGAAAGATGAAACAGAATGTTCACTAGCTGTCCAGGGTGGGAATCAGAATCTCTTTGACAGTGGGTTGAAAAGTAGGGGGAGGAAACGGTAGGTCCATTCAGGCAGTCACAGCAAACTCATAGCAGCTGTAGAAAAATGAAATGCTACTCGTTTCATCCCCAGAATGTCTAACATCAAATCACTTCAATGCACTTGACAGCCATCACTCACACGTGCTGCAGTTCAAAGGGTGCGTACACATTTTATTTTCCAGCCTAAAATTTGCAATCCACCTGGGATAAAAAAAAAATCCTTCTAAATGGAACTTACTATGCTTCTTCACAGTCTTGTCACCTCAAGATTAGCCTCCTGTAATATGCTTTGCTTTAGGCTATCGCTCGAGATCATTCAGAGTCTGAAGCAAGTCATGAATGCAGCAGTCACATATTAATCAGAGCTTAAGTTGGCAGCACATAACACCAGTGCTCTCTGAGCGGCATTGGCTGCCAGCAGGATTCAAGGTATTGGTTCTGACCTTTAAAACTCTGGATGCAGGCTCTCTCCTCAAAGCACGCTACCAGGCGGCCATCAGTGGAGGCATTTGGGCGGGAGCTCAGCTGGTAGCAAAGACTGCTAGCGGGGCATGGTTTGCCAAAGCCACCTTGGCTCAGCAATTCACTGCACTAAGCTGCCAGACGTGCTGCTTGAGCTCATATTTTTTTCTTAAGAATTTGGAGACAGATGATCTGAGGGATGAACCGCCTTTTCTCTTTTATGGGCTGATTCCAAAGCTTAGTATAGGCATCCCTGGTTTCACCACACTTTGGAAATAAACCTGCAATGTCTGAAATAGATTAGAATACCCTTGCAGTTAGCACCTGAGATGCAGGCTTACTGTACTTGCAGGCCTGACATATCCATCTAAGCGAAACCTCTGTTTTACCTTACAAAGTACTAAAGAGCAAATCTAATTACTGTGCTACAATGAGAAATGTCTGTATCAAGTCAATGGGACACAAGAGACAGGCGCTGAGTGCTTGTTACAAACCTGGCCTGTGGAAAAACAGGGCCTAAGCTAGTTAACGTAAAGTCCAGTTATAATGCAGTGTTTTCTCTTGGGTGCTAGAAAGGGCTGAACATTCAAGCATCTGTATGTTGGCAGTAAATGAATTGTGTAAGTGACCCCAGCTATAACACTAGGTTTTACCATCCACAGTGCTAATAGAAAATGCACTGATGCATATTACTGACGGAGAGTCCTGAATATGAAGCGGCAATAGAGTTAAAAACAAATCTCAGGCCATTGTACAAGGCAGGAACTGATAGCAGTAATGGAGATTTCTACACCCTAAACAGGGCTTCTCTTCAGACACAAGCAAAGTGTGGTGGCAGTCGCATGCTGAAGCAAGCAGGGGAACCTGGTTATGATGATGCAGCTGTAACAAAATCCCATTTCTAATGAAGCAGAACTGAAGTGTGAAATTATTTCATAAGATCTTGGGATGGTTTGGACAACATGAGAAGGCTCGGGAAATATGCAGCCCTTGTTCTGCCCTGAGCAATCATCACGTCTGTGAAAAAATAATTA
This sequence comes from Egretta garzetta, assembly GCF_000687185.1. Lineage (NCBI taxonomy): Eukaryota > Metazoa > Chordata > Aves > Pelecaniformes > Ardeidae > Egretta > Egretta garzetta. The sequence continues at coordinate 1,137,223 of NW_009259588.1, forward strand.
TGGATTCTCTCTAAAGGTGAATCACCGCTGTTCTTTGCAGTGTTCTGAGGCTTCATGAAGGTGCTATAATTCGATAACTTTTGTGCTTCTTACCCATTCATAGACATGTACATTGCTATGTTAAAGACACACTTTAAAACACCAGAATGTGTAATAATTTTTTAAAAATCCCTGCTTAACAAATAGTTATGTATTCACATGTGAGCGTGCATTCATAAAGCTGTATTTTTTAGAGAGAGTGGGTAAGTATGATATTTGAAAATAAAGCCATGTACAGGTAGTTTTACCAACGACCACCTACTATGAGAAGTTGTGTCATTCAAAACATATTGATGGCAGTGATACTGGTGCCCGGCAGATCTCCTTCTACTTTACTATATTGATCTACTTAATATTTTTCCACATTATGCTTACCCAGCCTTAGAGACTGCTTAGCTTCTAAATAGTCTCTCCATTACAGAAAATAATAAGCAGGCATCACTGACTGTATTCCCTGGTCCTTAGTGTTTGTCCGAGTGACTCTTGTATTCACAGTTACTGCTATGTCAAAAGTAAAAGATCCATTACCACAGCTTTTAGCCTGCTATCTGGTTGCCCTATGGGATTATTCAGGTAGGTAAGGAATGCAGAAGCAAGTCCAAAATCTAGCTCTTTCTGATACAAAACAAAAGAATAAAAAAAGTGAAAAAATGCAAAAAAATAGGTCCTGTGTGGCCTCTCCTCCTCCTAACACCACCGGGAGCTGAGAGCACTCTGCACCTTGGAGGATTAGGTCTTGTGACAGAGCATGCTTCTGCAGTAACTTGTGTGAAAACTGCCCTCCTACGCATCTCATGTCTGATCAAGAGGAAAATGCATCTTTCAAACAGTACAGCGTTTTACTGCAAACAGAACAAGGTTCTCTATTTACAGGTCGAATCACTGCTTAACTATGGGCAGCATTGTGAAATTTCTCAGTTTTAAACTGCAGCCTAATTTTTTACAGAGATGTTTCCCTATTTTTGTAGCTATGGAAACGGCCTTTTGCTTCTTTAGAAATAAGCCAAGAATTAGGGTCCAGGCCACAAAATATTTTGTTTTATTACAAAACCACCAAAACGTGATTTCTCACCAGTTTAACTGGCAGTGAGAATATTTCACACAGCAGTACCATGTACTGATGCTCTCTTGGGGAAGTTCAGCAACAGCAACTTTGGCTGAGAGTTAGGACTATTTTTGGAAGCTTCAAAAGTATCTAGGGAAAGTACTTTTCACTTTTATTCATATAAACAGTATCTCTATTTATTAAAAAAGTGAGAAATGTCTTCTCTTCAACTTCAAATGGCTTTGACAATAAAATTCTGCTTATATCAAGGTCTTGGGAGACACATGAAGCCTTCTGATAAATGGGGTGTTTGGATGATGAAGAGATGACTTGAAGACTCAGGCAGAGATGCTTCAGACTCCCGCCCCTGGAGCACAGTGAAATAAAGGTGAGCTCACTTAGGTCTGTGTCGCTTGCCCTTTTAATCTCTCGCATGCCTGCATGGGGATGGACTGTGATGAACTACACAGCCTTTTCCATCTTAAATTACAGGTTCCTAAGTGCAGGCTTAAATCTTATGGAAACTCACAGAATTTAATGCTTAGATGTTTTGCTGAATAGGGATGTGTTGCTGAATCATTGCAAAGACTTCTTAAGTTGATGTACTGTTACCCATGACATTACTAATATGCTCAATATCAACCCTGTACTTAAATGCATTGTTAAGAGGGAAGAGACTTTTTCTGGGCTTCTGGTTCATTCTTTGTAAGAGCATCTGGCTGGATCAGGGATTCAGAATAAAGCTGATGAGTAAATATGTTAGAAAATAAAAAGCCCAACCAGAGCAGGAAATTGTGGGATGAGCCAGGGCAAGACTTTTCTAGATAACTAAGCAGCTATTGACAACTTTAAGGTTCAGTACACACTGCTGTGGTGTTACCTCTCATTCTGAAATTTGCTTTCCAGCAAACAGGAAACAAGATCAGGAATTTTACTGGAAATGTATCAACTTCATTGATATAAACTGTCTGATTTCCATCCCTTTGTGTCGATCACCTAAGGATATGCCCAAACGTTTACCTTGGCAGTGGGCTAAAGCTCACGGTGTGAACAGGAAACAAAGTAGTTTAACACTGTCTATCGCTGCATAATAATTTCCAGTACCCTTTTCTAACTTTCTTTTTCTGTCTTCCACCACTTCTGCAATAAACTTTCTGATCCACCAATGTGTCAAACCTGCAATGTACTCTGATGCTCTTTCTGCAAGCTGTGGGTCAGCGTATCTGTTTCCAGTTAAGGATATATATATGCTGACAGGATTTACTCGTTATGGCTGGAGTGATCAGCGGTGATGAGTTTAAACCAAAGTTTTTGAACAAAACATCAACGCAGCTTTAGACATCAAAGGTGGACTTAAACCAACTGCCTCTAAACTTCAAGGAAGATCAGGTTTGGGTTCAAACATTGCACCTTATGGCTGTTCAAAAGCTGCTCAAATGAAAATCAACAATGAGGTTTCGTGTCTGTCATTGTTCCTCACCAGAAACACCAGTCTCAACTGCATGGCAATATATTTTTCCATTCTGTCAGGTGCTGTCCTTTGCCCTCAGTTTCTCTCATTTTTGTCATTCATGACTTTCTGGAGGTCAGACCTCATGAAATGATTGTTGGGAGTTGATTTCTGAATCTAAGCCATTCTTATAAGTGCAAGTAAGTAGTGAGGAAACCTGCACGTTAAAGCTCAATAGCGTGCACTGGGAGTGTGGGGGGTGTTGCCACTGCTGGCCACCCCGCTCACACCAAGCGCCGCCACCGTCACCAGGGCCCCACTTGCCCTGAGGCCCAGAGCAGCCACCACATCCGCGCCCGGCTCCTTGCCGAGATGTGCTTTTGGAAAAGAGCAACAGGAAAAATGCCACACTTCAAATTACTGCAAGCCATTGTCCGCTGAGTGTAAACAAGTGGCTCCGTCCAACCCCTCTTTTCATTGCGCGCTCCTCTGTGCTAGAGTATTCTTTGTTGCTCTTTCAGTAGCTCTCCTTTGCCAACAAATAACAGGCATTAAGGATAGAAAACCAAGAAAATTACATGAGGAGAGAACAACAATCAGTACACCAAGATAAACATCAGCAATAAGCACTTCCAGCTGCCAGCCCTACAACATATAGAAATGACAGAAGGGCGTGGGTGAGGCAAGGGAACAGAAGCAGTGAGTGCAGATCCAGGAAGGGATGGTGCAAAGGTTCCTGGCAGGAGCTTGGGAAAGCCCACATCGTTCACGAACGCTGGAGCCACAAATAGTTCAGCCAGGAGAGCCCGCTACACCCAAATGCTGCATCACTGTGTGTCCCTTTGGCTTCCTGGGGTTGAAAATCAAGCTGTAGGGTTAATGTGGTCTGTCAAATGTCCACGAAGCAAAGGTGGCATGTGTGCCATAAAACCAACCCTCTGAGAGCAAAAAGGGAAAAAAAAAGATTTTTCTTCTCTCTGTGATATTGAAGTCTAGTCTACAAATGGAATAAAATGCTTTATGTTTATGGGGAAAGAGGAGCTTTGCTAGTTACTTGCTAGAGATATTTTTCACTGTCTAGTATTCATTTCTAGATGGCAGGTCTTAGCTTTGTCATTCTCCTCTGAGTTTCAATGCTGCCCGGCCCAAACCTCAAGCAGCTCTTATTTTGAGAGGGAATATTTTGAATCTGGTTAAAAGAACAGCACTTCTTGCAACTGACTGATTGGAGGAAAGAAGAGTTTGCTGTTTGGTGCTGTTTTGAGGTCTGGGATGTTAGAGGTGGTCCAGCAGAAGAGGAATGTGATGGGCTGAGTGCAGGTGAGGTGGTGAGGAGCACATGCTGAATCCAGTTTGCCCAAGCTGCTCTGTGGCTAGCAGCTCAGATGGCCCCTGCAGACAGAAGCAGAATCTCTGGGCCGGTTCTCCATTTTATTTTTCTTCTTTTTTTTTTCCCTTTTACCTGCTGACACTAACACACAGTTTCACAACTGCGGACAATTTCAGCTTAACTTTGTACATGTAGGAAGTGGTGGCTGGCAATTTATATTCTCTGAGGTACCAAACCCCTACAACAACTGCCCTCCGTAGTAAAAGTTTTAAACCACCGGTGTTTAAACTGCTGTCCTGCTAGTAAAACTGATGGGCGCAGAGTTCTTAATACCGCTCTCCTCTCCTTTGCTCCGAAGTTACAGCCCAGGCACCACACTGCCATTTCGCAACTGCCAAAGACCATTTTGGACTGATGAATTTACTAAAGGGATTAAGACAGATAGCTACTACAACAAGATGCAATTTGCCTTGGTGTCCAAGGGGCTCCTTTCTGGGCAGATACAGACCTGATGTCAGTGGAGAAGCACTATTGCTGCACAGCTCAGGTGTGCTCAACTCCGAGGATCGCTGCAGGTGGTGTGGGGCAGAGATGGAGATCCTATTGCCCACAAACACACCAAATAGGTAAAGCTTATTTTCCCAGCATGTGTGAAACTCAGAGGAAAAACTGAACCATTGTCCGCATGATGGGATTTGTCATGTGCAAGCTGTGACTTTAGGTGTAACTTGCATGGAACATCAGGAGGGTTTCATCTGATTCAAGGAATCACGTGCTATGGAAAAGCATTATAGGTTGCCCAAGCCAGAGCAGTCCTTCCCCAGCTCAGATTATTGCTTTGATAAAAAGGGATGGATACAAACCACCGAACAAACAAAACCTATCATTTACTTTAAAGGAATACTAACACAAAGTGGAAAAAACCCCCTCCTGATTAAAATCAAGGACTGTCATAATGTCACCTTTGATTAAATAGAAATGGTGCTTTTCAGTGCTCAAGATAGACACAACTAAGCTTGCACAGCAGCAAACTGGATAGCAGTTTTAAAATACTTTAAAGAAATTATCATTGTTGTCTATAGAGCTCCTTTAAATACATTTCTATATGTCTGAACTGAGGCTTTTATCAATTCTTTTTTCAAGCAGATAGCTTAGAGAGTGACTTGTTTAGGGTGACACAATAGATTAGTGGCAGAGATGAAGAAAAAACATCCTGGTCCACTGATCTCCAGGCTTGAACAGCCTTTCCTGTTCACTCTTTTGTGGTATTACAGCCTCCTAGCTAGCACATTTTTCCCACTTTTCTCCAACGTTGTACTAACATTATACTAAGCACGGAGGGACAAAACCAGAAGTTACTTCACATATTGATTTGTCTTTTTAAACTGGAAATTGTTTTAGTCAACTCTTCAGAGTGTCTATTGTTTCTTTCTTAGCCTATTGACGAGATTTTTCATCTAATCCAGTGTCACAGTTTTAGCAGAAGCCAGTGGCAAAAGCAATACCAACATTGAATGGATTGCTATAGACAGTTCTATTCCTGCACAAAAAGCTGCCAGTCACTTAACCTCTCTGTGGATGTCTGGTGTAGCACAGCAGCACCTGAGCTAGCTTTAAATTAGCTGGGTATGACAGCGTTAGCACTTGAACTGCAGCAGCACGGTGCTCAGCACCAGCTGGGAAGCTTATGTTCGGTATTGAATGGAGCCCTCAATATTTGTGGTGAAAGAAATATAAAAGTAGTATGCCCATGTTATAAAACACTGTCCTTAAAATCTCATTATAGTTAGACAAAACTGCTGGATGCATATGTCACATGCATTTCCTTTCTGAATCTGGAAATGGAGAAGTTAGTACAGTGAAAAACTGGCCATGAAACTGATGCTTCAGAAAGCCAGCACACACCACCTTACCCTTTCTTTCAGGTCATAATTAGTACGAGACTCTAGGACAAGCCATTGGTGAGTAATGCACACATGAGGATGCTGGAAATACTCAGCTCTGCCTCATCCTTTGCTATGCACCCATGTTGAGCGTCACTCAGCTTAACCATATAGAGCCCAGCCTGGAGGACTTTATTGCCAGGCATCAATCAGATTAACATTTGATTTGGTGCTCCCTTGGCTGCATTTTGCAGTTCCTTCTCTTCTTTAGAGGGAGGCAAGATGTCCATAAGCAGGCTTAGTCTACCTTCAAGAATCATGTAAAACCAACACAAGGTTTATCAGCCATCTCAAGAAGACAGACCAACAGCAGCCTGTGTTTGATAGTTTCCTCGCACATGCTAGTATGTTGTCTATGGCATACTAGGATAATTAATGAAATTTAAGCATGGCCCGTTGTCAATAGACCATTTGTAAACAAGTTACAATAGTTTCAATTTTCCCAAGTGAACTTTTGAATAAATGATTCCTCCTCCCAGTGAAATAAGTAAATAAAAAAGCTGAGCTGACAACAGACATCTTTTTGAAACACAGAAAGGAAAAGAGGATTAAATTTTTGTCAGATAGATACACTCTTTGCCACTGGGAGAAAAGGCAGAATATCTATCTCTCTGCCAAAATGCCCTGTTTAAATGCTGCTGAGATACATGATTTAACAAAGTTGTTTTATCCCCATCAGGGAAAACTCTTATCTGTACTGGAGGTCATAACAACTCCTTGAAAAGAAAATATACACGATGTTTTCAAGATGTGAGAAAACACATCTAATAATTTTTTATTGGCTCATCAGACAGTTTTATATTGAAGCGATATTGAAATGACCTCATAACTCTTTGCTCTTGGGTTATGACAGGCCAGTCTAGTAAATTAAATAGTTCTATTATCACATGGGAAACAATTCTCGCTTTATGCTAAGGAGAAAGAAACACTACTATTTGTGTTCAAAGTAGCTGCAGTTCTACAGCAAGCAGCATATCTCCAGCCATAATGCTTTCCAGCAGAAGACGCAGCCTTGGTGAGTTCCTCCCTCTGGCCTTCTAGGTGGTCTTTGCTACAGATCTAATGATAGGTCTGTCGAAGTGATTTATGGCATTTGTCCATGCCTCTGTGTTTTTTGCTCCTCAGCTTTGGGTCAGCTCTGGTTTCCAGTGCTCTGTGGTTGTTCTTAACACATATTCAGTAATCGCACAGACCAAGAACTTTGTTTTTCTACATTTGTGTTTTCTTTCATTCTGCCTGTCTTAGAGTTTTCAATAACACTCATCACCACAGGATTCTACTTCTATATTTCATCTGTCAGTAAAGCTTGAGCTAATCTGCTGCCACTAACAATCCCCTTTGCTGGCTTGTATTTACATGCATGCACACAAACTAAAAATGTATGATCACATTACTTCTAGTTCCGGATCCTTGTGCCTCCCATGCTTGATCCACATCCCATTAAAATCAGTAGGAAGTTTACCATAAATGTTGACAGGAATTTTAATAAACCCACTTTATCTAATGTGGGGATGGACTGAATTCTCCTATATGGTGCACAGAAGGAAATAATATAGCACAGAAAGCCCACTTCCATGCTTTTTGCATGCAGTCTCACTAACACGAAGTGCTGGTTACCCGTTTTTGAGAGAAAAACACTCTGAGCAGGGCTGTGGCAGGAAGAAACTCTCTGCTCTGCATTCCTGGGGCACTTCAGTCACCTCATCATGGTGCAAGCAAAATACCTCCAGGATTTGAGGTTGCACACCCTTCCTGAATGTGAGAGCAGCAGCAAGTAAAATGTGTGACAGAGCCCATAGCCCGAGACTTCTTGTGATGATGATCTCCTCTTGTACTTGTCTTGCTAATAATAAATCGCACGTCACTTGCTGCATGGATGCCAAACAGGACACCATCCATTCTTTTTTATTCAGCAATTGTTTCTATACAGTGCTGCTTTATCTGATTATGGTTCTAACAACCAAACCATCTCTGAGATAGATACTTCTTATAGGTTCAGTAAAATATTGGAGGTCTACCTAGGGTGGTCTAAAGTATTTCCATTGAAAAAAATATATAAAAATCTGGATTCCAGTGAAGTCATGGGCAGATAAAAGGAAATCAGACCACTGTGTTAGTTCTAATTAAATGGGAGGAGGAAAGGGCTGTTGTGTGCTTTTTACACACACAGAATAAAACCCTACAGCTTTTCTGTAGGTGAAAATTCATCTCAGACCAATGTGAGTTTTGCCCTAATTTCAGAATCAAGCCCATATTTACATTTCTTTGCACGCCTGAGCCTATATTTCATGATTAAATGAAGTTTCACTGAATATGAAGAGTAGGATCTCTGTTCAGGCAGGAAGACTTGAGTCCTCAGTGGTTACCCAAATTGTCATTTCTCTCCATTATTTTAGAAGAATAATCATTTTGGAAAACAGCAGCCATAAAAACAAGCAAACAAACAAACAAAAAAATTAAAATAGATGAGAATGCAACTTCCATAGTGTTTTATTCAAGATGTTTCACCACCACCTGAGAGTCGTGGTCTAGAAGAAATGACATTGAAGTAGCCAGTGAAGAACAAAGTACGGCTCAGAGCAAATGATGAGCTAAAATTTCCAGGAAGCATCTGTGATCTGTTTCATATTTTAACTCGGGTTGTAGGAGAGACAGCAGGAAATATAGTTAATTTGCAACAGGAGAAAAACATTTTATCAGTAAAAACCCTAGAAGATTCAGTATTTTCTAAAATTTCTGAGATGTTGTAAGAGACAAGAGATGACCCAAGGTAGGGCACCTCATGCCATGGAAGCATGATAGGGGTAAATGTAGCTGGCTAAGGTAGCCTGATGTGAAATGTTGATTTAGGACCACAAAGCTGATGGGATTTTTCTCTTAGTCTGCACTTGACTGACAATGGGCACCAAACCTTTTCACTGAGTGATCCCACCTCAGTTTGTGCCTTTTCCTTATTTAGTCCCATTCTTGCCCTAGAGATGGGAAATGTCAATCCTTCCCTCCTGTGAGGTCTAGCTGTCTCAATGGCCCTGGATAATTTTCTTACAGATGTGAAACAGAGACTCTCCCTCATCCCTTTCCACATCTCATAATAAACACGTCCTTGCTGGATCCAGGAAGGAAGATGACCAGAGAAGTAGGGGGTTCCTCTGCGCAGGACTAGCCAAGACTGAACTTGATTGCTAACAGCTGGAGGAACATTATAAGGGGCACTGAGTTTTTTGGTAGACCTGCACAGGTGCCATATTAATTCCTAAGGCCTAACTCCAGTTTTCTTCCATCAGGGCTAAATTAGAGAGTTCAGTTGCTCTCAGGTAGGGATAGCAGGTTGAAAAATCAAAGACATTTATCTCAGAATTTCCATATAGTTTGCCTTTCAGGAGGGGCAACAGGTTTGGATGCTCCAATTTGGACCTTGCTCCAGTTTGGACCTTGCTGTGGTAATGTGCTTGAGCATTGCTGTGAACCTGTATTTACTAAGCTTTGCTAGCATTTTGGAGCTGAGACTGTCTCTTGGCACTGGTGGAATGAAAGACTTCTGCAGGATGGTGGCAAGAAGCACAAGGAGGTAGCATCCTCTCCCTAGCAGAGATCACCAGGAACAGCATCATCTTGGTTTACAGAAGTTTTCTGGAATATATGGGGGGTTTTTGTAGCTGACGATGCCAGTCATCCAGCTCAGATGCTGACCTTGAACATCAGCAATGACAGATCCTGTGATCAGGGCCTTGATCCTGTGATTGGGGCTTTGGCTCAGCTCCTTCTAAAAACAGCCCCAGAGAGACACAAAATGAATAACCCTACTGGACTGAGTAGTACTTACTATGCTACCTAGAAGTCCTAAACACTAAACAGTGATGGACTACAGAGTAACATTACTTGGCTTTAGACTTTACGTCCCTGCCTTTTGGAAATCTACTTCACTTAAACAATAATATTTTGGTTGAGGGAGCTCATATGATTTAAAAACCTAATTAAATACAAGAGACATCAAGCTGTCACAGAAAGTGACGGATTCGGTGGCAGAGTACAGGATTTCCTCTAGCAAAATGTTAAAATGGCTGGAATACCTGAGTGACATCTATTCTGCTGCCAGTGAACTGGTGTGGGAAGTATTTGGTGGTCCCACAGCCTTAGCAATGCATATAGCCAAACCTGCCAGATGGGAGGGAGCAAAAGGGGCACCAATGAAGAGAGGGCAAGAAAGCTGTGCTGGTTCCTTCCAGCAGTCATCACAGTGGAAACAACTGGCCCCAAGCAGGGTTTGAGAAGGTTAAAATAACAAGTGAAAACAGGAATAAAGAGCAGCCTACAAGGAAGGCCAAGAGGCTCAGAGGGTGCAAGAGGTCAGAGGGTGATTTGGGAGAGGACAGACTGAAAATTAATATGGATGGTCCAGCTGCATTTGCCCACAGAGAGGGATTCAATCACATATCCCTAGTGACAGTACTAAAACCGCAGGTCCTTTTTTGCACACCTCATTTTCAGACATTGCAGTCCAGACAGGCACTTGGTGCTGCTTATTTCCTTTTAGCTGGCTGCTGTTTTGAGGAGCTACGCCACACCGATGAGGCCCACGCTACTGGGCTTGGGGCTCTGTGCCTCGCCTGTGTTTGCATGTGTGACGTTACACCAGCACTGGACCCAGACACCAGCTGGACCCAGATGGAGCATTATTCAGGTGATGTACCACTTCCAAACCCCAGTAATGCTTCTGGGCAGTCTCAAAGCAGAATGTGGTTTGCAAGTATGGGACCTACTCTGGTTCTCTGTACATCAACGGCAAAACTGCTGTTAACTTTTATATTTGTAGTACCTTGACCGTAACAACGTGCTGAACTCTGTATGATCTCCTTGTGGCAACAAAAGTCTTGTTCAGCACATCTGGAAAACACTTCATGGAACAGTTTGGTAGCACTCCGTAATGTCATTGAGCCCTATTCCCCACATTTGCTCCTGCGGTCAGTTGGAAAA
>NW_009259588.1:1148033-1178146 GCF_000687185.1 Egretta garzetta
ACCATGCATTAAACTCAACACCTTATTTTAAGGAGAACTGTGCTCCAGATGAGATAGATTGGCTCTTGGGACTGTAAGTCCCCACTTAGTGGCTGAGGAGCTTCTTACAGCTACCATGGAGGCTAAATTACCTGCTGTTCTCAGAGAAGCAGGTGCAAGCTAGCACTCCTCTATGCACAAGAGGGAGAGGTTACCTAGAGGACAGCTAATAATGATGGAGCTACTTGTGGACTGCATCTGGCATATATGGTTGTACGAGGTGTTTTGTTCTACTCCTTTCTGATTTCCAGGCAGCACTAGTGTTTTCTCCTCTCCAGAAGAGATGTTATTGTTCTGCTTTTGCAGCAGACAAAGCTTTGAATGTGTGGAACGTAGTTGGTCATGAATAAACAAGCTGCATGAGTGCACAGAAGTGCTACCTATCGTGGCCTGAAAGAAAGCTGCCAAGTGTTTATCTTCCTTCAAGTGACACTTCTCTCCAAGAAAAGACTGAAAAACATACAACACTTAGAGTGGAATGGGGGAAGAAAGTGCACTTGCTAGTTGAAGAAAGTGGTTTAGACTGGCTGTGAAATGTGTCCAAATGAAAGGGAGCTTCCATAGCTTGTAACGAGTTATCAGATTTTCATTGAACTCATACGTTCTGAAAAAATGCTTGAGGATGCACAGAGCAATGGCTATGTAAGACATTTTAATCCTTCTGGAATACCAAAATCTCATTGGGAACTAAAAGTCCCAGCGTCCAGGTCCCTTGCTGCGGTCTCTGCTTTGGGCTGGGGAGTAGAGGATAATTTGCAGTCCATTCCAAAACTGCTGAGTCTAGACCATGACTTAAGGAGACTGTGTGGAAACACCAGTCAGCCCTGGCTGCGTTCCTATTCAGGATGGAAGAAAGGAAAGCTGCATGAATCCAAGAGACTGAATAAAGATTTCCCTCTAATGTGCATTTTTGCAGTGTGTCGGGGGTCTAAGTGACTCATACCATCCAGCATTTGCCATGCCATCAGATAAGCTGGGCTGTTCTCACCAAGACCTTCAGCATGAACTGCAGGAGTCCTAAACACTGCCTTGTCTATCTCGCACGAGCATTTCCATAGGTCAGAAAACATGAACTTAGCCTGATCTCATTGAATACTGAATTGCTGCAACTGTAGACATGAGCAAGTCTATCCATTCACTGAAGTTTCCTGGAATAAATGGTGGTTGAGAAAGCAACTGTACTTTTAGAATTACTTTAGAAATAAATCTTCATTGTTATGCATTGCTTTCTATGACTTTGTTAATGGTCAGATGAACAATCGAATAAGATCAGAAATATAAGGTTAAGTGAGGATGTGAAAAGGAGGCTCCGACCGAGGAGGGGAAGTACTGATTTTTGTGGCTTGTCACAACGTGAGGATGGGTCACAATGAGTCACCTTATTGTCTATGGACAATAATGAGTGCAACAGGAAAACAACCCTGGGAGAATACCCTGAGAGACAGTAAGAAAAAAGAGGACACCTTAAGATCAAAGGCAAGCATGATACCAAAGTAGCGATGGAGGGAATGGATGTGGAAACATTAGAAGTAAAGAAGAAAGGGGGAAAATGAAGTGGAAGCACTGAAGAAGCAGTAAATTAAGGACAGGATTTTCAAAAGTGCCTCACTGTCCTAAAAAGTTTACTTTCCCATTGATGCTGGCAATAAGTAGAGGTGGCAGAGTCAGGCTAGCAATGGGCACTTAAAAAAAAATAATCTCACCTTAGAATTACATTGCTTTCTTACAACTTCTGATTCAACAATGATGTCAAGCAATACTTATGGCTACTAAATTACAGCCAGTGTCCACTTAGGTGTTCTGGAAAACCTCAGATGTCTGTGGCATTAGGACACCCAGCGGCAGTTACAACACAGACACTTTCTGAGGCCCTCAGAGGCTGGTTAGAACACTCATTTTAAATAATGTAAAAATATACATTATTGTGGAGCTTAGAAAAATCTGTTTCTCAGAATAATGAAAATGAAATCACTAAAAGTCAAATTGCATTTGCAAGCAGCTTAGGCTTCTATGCGCCTCTTCCATTATTCTGGCTTCCTAACTGCGGCACTCGGGAAAAGTGCCAAGTTTATGCCTCTGCGGACTGGGCTTCTCCCTGTTTATTGGGGGCCGATCAGAGAGGAGGGAGCGGCATTGCGTGCTTGCCGGTGCTGCCCTGCCAGCAAGCCCCAGCCCTGACTTGGAGGGACCACTGCTGGGCGTGAGAAGGCAGCTCAGGCTCCACACCTTTGAAACCTTTGGCATCTTTGCTGCGCCTAATAAGAAATAAGCCAGTACTGCCAGTGATGTCTGTGATGTGTCCTTTTATCCGCAGGAGGCTATCGCTGTTCGTTTTATTTCACATTTTGCATAGGCAATTGAATAACTTGCTAATGGCAGCTGTTGGGGTCACTACTACCTTGAACTGGGTTCATCCCAGTGATTTAGTACCTCATTTTTAATCCCTGAACTCAACTGTGAAGCAAGGGGTTTAGGGTCCTAAGAAATAATTCATTTGCATTTCCACAGGGATCAAATTTTAAGTCTAACAAATGAAATATTTACCACTTGGACATGTTGGAAAGCTCAGATCCTTATGTTTATTAGTTCAGAGTGCAATAATTATTAGCTAGAGAGAAGCATAACTGCAATCAAAAAGAAAACTAAATAAAACCCACCTACACAGTTTTCTCACACTGGGCTCCGGGCATGACTCACTGGTTATGTATTAGGCGTTGTGGGTGGGTACTCTAATTTGTATGTGTTCCATTGTTTAGATGTGTTTTGTACGCACTAATTCTGACTTTCTGTTTTGGCAAAATCTTACGATCCATCGCCCCCCCTCCCCTCCTTGGGTCACAGACATGAAACACAGCTGCATTACCTAACCTGCCTATCTTTGGATCAGGGTGGGCTCCGCAGGGGAAAGGGATCAGCGCTTGCTCGGGCTGCTGGGAGGAAGCACGCCACCGGCAGCCACGGACCCTGCCCGGCCACAGACAAGCTTTTGCAGCAGCATCTTACCCACTGCGTGGAGAATCGTTTTGCATGCTTTTCAGGCCAGATTTTCAAGACCGGAAAAACATTTTTTCTGCTTTAAAGCATTCATGGGAGAAATAACTCAGCCTGTAGTTTGCAAAGCATTTCTGAGCTCAGACTAATACACCAGCAGACAATAATATATTAAATGTTAAATGGAGAGGACTTTTAAGACTGAAGAAAAAGGGCATCCTCCCAAAATATTGTAATGCCAGTGCATGCATAAGCTCAAAAAGAAAATTATTAGAAAAAGTCACGAGAGAATTATTGGAATTGAAAGTATTTTCTTGGCATTAGACCATCAATAACCATCTTCATTTGTGGAGCATAAATTATAAATAAGAATTCAAATGCTAATTGTATAAATTATACAATATACACAGTATAAATATATAATTTTTTTCTATTAATATGAAGATAGTTTACATGGCACTTGTCAACATGAAGTGAGAGAGGCAAATAGGAGAGCATGAATAATGAAGTGTGATGACGACTAGAAAAATACTGTGATATATCTGGGAAGCTGACAAGAGTTGCTAACCATTTTGGTTACTCGGGAAAATTGTGAGTCTCTCCCGCTTTCCCCTTAAGACATGTCTCTGTGATAGCTTAATGCATGTCTCCAAATGCATTCTCAGGAAAACTCTACTGGCTATGCTGGGAAGTTTGGCGGGCGCCATCAGCTGTGCAAACTACTGTGACCATCACTGTCGAGGAGTAAGCCTACAGTGGGTAAAATAGACACTGTGTCACCATGGTAGCCATCACACCATCACTGGATGACAGAGGAGGACAAGGTCTGCTTTCTTCCCAGAGTTCATGCACTTTCTACAGATTGGATGGCCTATCAAAACATAAGCAAAGAGACCGGAGGAGCCAAAAACCTCCTGCAGAACAGAAAAAGCTGGCAAAAAAACCAGGTGTGAAGCGACACCCTCCCAGAACATCTGAAGGCCCAAATGACCCCGACCCACACACACTTTGGCTGCATCTCTGAGCTTCCCATGCCTCTGTAACCTGGCACCCCGCTGGATGCCTCAAGCTTTCTGGAGACACCACAGCTGCAGCTGCCCTCACGGCATCCCTGACAATACTGATTCCCAACTTTGCAGGAGATAGATGCTAAATCAAAATCTTAAGCCTTAATATTCCACAGCTCATGTAAGGAGGTACTCAACACACCAACATTTCTTGCTCCCCTTGTTTACTTCACTCGCAAAATATGCAACTGTCTTGACCTTAAGTACACTCCTTACGAGAGTTCAGGCTGAAAGGGGCTCTACACCAGCCAAAAATAAGCATGGTTGACCTTAATAACTACTTTCCTTCAATCACAAGGGAAACACCAATGCTACACCATTGTGTGCATCACTTTTCCTTAACGCCTACGTTCGCAGTGAAAGAACTGTGCAAGTTAACCGTTTCACTGCTGTTAGCCATGCAAAAGCTTACAGATTTGAGCCGGGTCCTTAACAGCCTTTCAGGTTTGTTTTCAAGAGGATACTTGTGGGATAATTCAAGTCATTCAAACTTTCCACTACATCACAAAATGACACTCATGCCTGTTCCCACTATTTGTTTAAATATAAAATAGCACTCAACTTCCCAGCAGCAGTTTCCTGTTTAACAAGTATTTAAATGAATGGCTCAGTAGGTTTTACCAAGCACACTTGGCAGCACTAGGGGTGCACAGCTCAGAGACTAAACAGCAAACATCTCTCGCAGGTGCTGATGAGGCAAACAGCAGGTAGATGGGGCAGGGTGATGCTGCCGTCCCATGCATACTGCAGACAGGGCTTGTCGGGATGTTGTCTGCAAGAAAACAGCGGAAAGAGCAGAAGCATAAAGCCAGGGAGACTATATGGCCCAAAATGAAGCTAGGGGAGGAACAGCAGACTTCCTCCTCACTCTTTTTGAAACACACAGCTAGAGGAAGAAGCTGCCTTGTTGCTCAGGCACCCCAAAGTAGCTGAGTGGGAACAAAATGCTGCCCTTTATCTTGCTGCTCCCTGTGAACTGGGGGCACTGGCTTCCGAACCAGCCCGTGAACTGTACTAAATAGGCAAGGGGAGGTGGACCTTAGGCCAAAAGGGATGATAAATTTTGGCTTGTCAGGGTGAGAGTTTTCCGCGTTTCTCACTTCTATATCCAGTGTGATTTTTGTGAAGTCTATGAAATTATGCCAGATTTAAAGAGGTGCAACTCACAGTAGAATTTCAACTTTATTACTTAATACTGATTTTTCTTAATTAATTCATTATGCCAGGACCAAAAGCATGCTAGGTGCCTATAACATTCTCATTTACTTCTCTATTTCTTATAATTTTATTTCATACTGCAAAACCATTTCCTGTAATTGGACCTCTGGATACCTATCGACTTTCCATAAAACTGGCTAAAAACTACCACTCTGTTCTTCTTATATTTTCACTGATATTTATTCAACTGTAGGTCCCTTCATGTTTTAATTGGTTGCAGCAGCTCATATATATGAACGGCTCTCAGGCAGAAAACATTCTTTCAATGATATTTCATATCAAGGAGGTTACTGTACTGGGATGAGATCAGCAGCCTTGTTAGAAGTATATGGAATTCAATTAAATGCAAAATATATAGCACTGTACTAATTGTATTACAGGGAGAGAGCACAGCATCTGCCTGATGTAAATAGTAAGAGTAGGGAAGTGGCAAAAAAAGACCAGTCAAGATAAAGTGTCAGAATTTCTGGAACCAAAATGCAATGCAGCACAATACTAATGCTAAATGAGTATGGTCAATCACTGCATTCGCCACTATAGAGCCTGCACAACTCTCCACCTAAATGATTTGCTGCTCAATATCCCAGAAGGCAGAGTGAGTTTTTTATTCTGTATCACTATGTTGAACTTCAGCTGCTGAGAAATAAAGGGCTATATTTGGGAAAGCAGTCATTGATTCTGGTTGTCTCTGGGTTAGTCTGAAGTTTTTTTGGTCAGATACTAGCAGGTTTGAGTGCTAAGAATTTGCCTTTAAGTTGCTGGAAACAAAACCACGTGAGATACTAAAACCCAAGTGAGACCCCAGAACTTTTGATCACATGGTTTAAACTTGCAGAATAGTAGAAACTATGAGTGTACTTGTCTTGGGTTCATTTTGCAGTCAGAGGGGACTGGGGACTGTTTAAAATCAAGCTGCACTAGGTTCCTTACCACTGGTTGAACAGACCCAGAAATAAAATTCTGATTGCCTACCATGCCGTTCAAAATTTTTTTGGGCTGAAGCATCTGTGTAGCTGTCCAGTTAAGATACATTAGATTAAATTACATCTTCATGAAAAGGGAAAAAAAACCCCACCAATCTTTAAAAGTGTGTTTTAAAAATCACTCTTGCCTTTTGTTTTAAGTTTCCAGAGGCTGAGGCATTGTTGCTCTGTTGCTCCTGGCCTGGATTATCATGGGAGGCTTCCTATGACAACCTGTAGCCTTGATGGTTCAGAAGATGGAAACTCTATGTAACAGGGCACCAGAATTCACATTTCACAGAGGATTTTGCTGGGAGATTGATTGACATATATGACTTCACTGTCTCATGCCTCTCAATCAAGAGGGACTCACTTCCAATTGGTAAAACAGAAATAAAGTGCTTGGTTGCCAATGAAATTGTTTCGTTGATTCATATATGACAAGTAACTTGGATTAGATTGCTCATTATGATCTGAAGGATGTGTTGTGGTAATACCTTTAAGCTTGCTGAATGGTTGATAAACTTTGAGGTTAAGAAGTTCACTATTAGCTCATGTGCTATGAGGGGGGAGAAAGTGCACTGATGGAGACCTGCTGGCCTCATTATGGTGCCGTGGGGTGCGCCTGCCTTCCCTGGGGTGCTGTTGAAGCTCGCTGGCCTGTGCCTGCCTTGCCTGGAGGTTGCAGCACGGCCATGACCCCCTGTGCCATGCTCACTGCTGCTGGGAACAGGAAGGCCTGGCTTAGCATTAGGCTGGGAGATACTTCAGCTGCCCCACTGCAGAAGGGGTTCTGGGGAGAGGATGGTCCTGGGGAAAGTGCTCAGAAGGATCTGCTGTCTGTGGTTAAAAAAATAGCAGTCATGCTTTCTTTTGGAGCTCTGGCAATGAGTGCTGAGTTATATTCTCTTTTAGGTATTAAGTCTTAACCAATAAATGATGACAGATACCTAAAAGAGAGCAATGGAAACCACACATGACAATTTTGATAATGAAACCTTCTCTCTCTTGCTGTCAGATCAGCTCTTTTGGAAACTGTGTTGTGGAGTTTTTGGCTACACGGTCAAACCCACCGTTTTTAACAAAACCATTTCCTCGCACGAGGCACCAGCAGCTCATACCAGAAGATGGTCAGCTAGTAACTTGAGGCTATGATTAGGAGAGCCATGGTCACAGCTCCTGGGCTAACTGCACCTCTTATCCTTCCTGCCTTCCAGCTGCACCAGACCTTAACCCACGGCTGTTCCCTTGAGCTGGCATCAGGCAAGGGCGCGGGCTTGTGCCCCATTCTCGTGTGACTGCCTCAGCAGCCTGACTTACTTTCGGCGTCTGTGGTTTTAGGTGCCATGACAATGGCAGTCAGGAAACCAAACTGGCTTTCTAAACCAGAATTATTCAAAAAACAAAAACACGAGAGAGAAAAGAGGTAAGTAACAACACATCAGCACAGTCTACATGCATGTCTGCCTTTTCCTGGAGCCTTATCATTCCCTAGAGAAGGCCCCCAATCTCTCCGCGAGATATGTCAGCATGTTCCTCTCAAACTCCTCAGCACCTGCCTCTAACTCCATCTCATAAAAGAGTTTTTCTGAGTATTCAGCCATCTTTCAAAATCTAGGCTTTCAACTAAGCAGTACATGTCATGCATTTTTCCTAGAGTCAAAAAACCATGATGTAGCTCTCCAGCTTTGCTTACTACCCTTTCAAGCATAAAATGGTGTTAGTGCCTGCGGAGCTGATGTGCTGAATCCCTGACTGCTCTTCCAGCAGCCCCTGTTGCATCCCATGGCACACAGGCAAAAAACAAGTGCCCTGATAACCTCTACGATATACTGAATCCAGTTAATGAATAAATTATGTAAATTATTACAGTCCATAATCTTGATTATTGCAAATCAGTTTCATCTCTGCTGAAACACACCTTTGGACAATAGATACAGAGAGACCCTAAAAAGATGCTAAGATCTTTAACTGAGGCATTAAAGACTGTGTGGTATTAGAGAGTAAAGGAAAATCAAACAGGCAAAAGTATGTGGATTTAGAGAAGGAAAAAGTGAAGACAGAGGACCAGTATAACTAGGAAAGTTACTTACATGGGGAATCTGAAGTTTAACTCCATCACTTGCAATGGTGCTAGCAGTGAAAATGTATTGGCTTGCATATACAGAGCCAGCCATTTTTCTATTGGCACATCAGACCAATAAAATTTTAGGTTGTTTTGGTTTTTTCTCAAATAAATCAGAAGCTTGTGATTCACCACCAACAAAGTTAAGCTATTTGTCTTTGCCTGCCGTACAAAAGAGTTCATTTGTCTTGGTGAACTAAAAGCAATCCACATAAAATCTTGAAAATACCAATGACAATAGCAATGATGTGTCCTTACATGGTGTTAAATGAATGAAGAAATCACCTGCTTGAGCTGGTAGATTGTAAATAAGCACGTTTGATAGCTTTATATACAAGTCTCGGCTATCTGTGTACACTGTTGCAGAGTCTGGCAGACTCTGTGGGCTTCAATGTGGGGCCCTGGCTATTTAGAGATCCTGCCCAACAGAAGGGGAACATGACAAGCAGTTTCTAAAATGACACCTCTGCCAAGTGCCTCTGGCCTTTCTCGTTTCTCTGTGTCGCTTACAGATTCACACTATTGCTGCTTTTAAAATGTTTTTCCTCTCCTTTGCTACATCAGAAATAAAAGCAACAGGGAGTACCGGGAGACCTGGCTGCAGAAAAGGACTGAGAAGGAAAGAAAGCCAAAGGAAAATACAGCCTTTCCCTGGATCATCCAGTTTGGTAACACCAGCATCACAACTATAGCACACTCAGAAAGTAATGCCATTTTTGAGTTGACCACTTCCTTTTACATTTCTCACCTGCAATATCTCTACAGTCTCAGCCAGAAGGCATTGTGAAGTGTTTCTGTTTTTACAAAGGCTATTGTGTTTTGCTCGCTGGGCATGTACAGTACCTTCTGGCTCGCCTCGCTCCTGGTAAACCTGCGTGTTTCCTTCATGCATGACAAAGGTAGGAAGGAGCTTGCCCAGGGACTGGGCTGCCCCACTGACCTGCCGGTGCCACCAGCAGCACAAACCCTTTTCCCCGTGAGCTGGCTTCCAGAGATCAGCTCTCTGCCAAGCCATTCGCTACGGCCACACACTGCCACTGGAGTTTAATTATACCCTTCATCGCACAAAAGCAGCTAATTCATGCTATAAATCATACCCTGACATGCAAATTTCTGGCATCTCATTTTGTTTGTGTGAAATTATTTAATGCAACTGACTTTGAGGTGAGGAACTCTTTTATGTTGTTGATGCTTAGAGGAAGATTAATAGATTATTTGTTACTGGTTTAATAAATGCACTCCACAAACTGCAATCAACTGTCTCCTATTCATTTCACAGCTCCTAATGGGCTCAGGGTACAGGTTCTATTTCCAGTCTGAAGCGCCAAACTTATGTTTATTAAAATATAATTACCTTAATGTAATTGTTTTGAATTATTACATCTCCATTAAGTAGGACATAGTTAAAACAAATAAAAACATTCCTTGATCAGAGTTGGTTTTCTAACCAGTTATGGAAATGACCACAGGAAAAAAAACCCTAAATCCCATACTTCAAATTAGGTTGCTTTCCTCATGTGAATTAATCACAGTCTTTGTACCCACATTAGGGCTGTACTTAAAAATGATTTTTTCATCTATAGTTTCCACATCACTACACAAACTTCAAAATACACAAAATTTGCTATTTTAGGGGAAGGAGTTCAGGGTCTGCCCATTGTTCACAAGACTTTAATAGCAAAGACTGAGTGAAGCAAAGGTCTCATATTTTTGTGTCACCAAACTCCAGGCTCAGACCAACATCAGAAACCTCAAATTTGTGAAAAGTATTCAGCAAGGAGAGTTTAAGTATTTCCGTACATCAGGGTTTCCAAAAGCCAAAACTGGTTCCAAATGTGCATTTTGCAGTTTTCTCCCATCTTTAATAATGCGCTTGCAGAGGCCAAATCTGTAACGGATTGTCAGGAAGGGGGAAGAAGAGAAGATGATCAACTAGGCTAGAGATTGTACTCCTTAAAAATTGGCTTGCAATGGTGCAGTTTGAACTCATTTTTAATTTCCAGGAAACTTGTCTGACCAAATTCAGTTGCTTTACATAAATTCCACCTTCCAATTAGGCTGTGTTTGAAGGCCTGGATGAATTTTCACTTGCACAAAACCTCAGGAATAAGATTCACAAGTCAGCGTGTCTTACTCCTGTGATGGATCCAGATCACTGAAACTTCTGGTACTCTCAGTTTCTCTGGGTAGAGACATCCATCCAAAGAGAGGGGAGACCTTCACTTTAAAACATTATTTTTTTTACTGTCATTTTACTACAACCCTTGCCCTTCACCCTGCAAAGCTACAAAAGCAAATTACTTTTACTCTTCCTATACCCTATTTGGACCAAGGTCTCCCAGAATCACAGCAGTGTTCATGGCATCTTAGATATTAGATGGGTTCTTCTCATTGCAGAGACAATAAGTATTGGGCCACAAAAGTAAACTTGTCAGAAGGAAATCTCTGAACATTGCACATCCAGGAGATCTGCGAGTAGTGTGATCTGGCTTGCACTCTTCAATAGGGACACCAAACAGAGGTCCCAATTCCAGCCTAGCTTTCTTTCCCCAGGTCCCCTGCTCACACTGAAGATGGCACTACGCAGCACTGCTGTGAAGCTGGGGTGTGTGAAGCAATGGAAACCACTGTGATTTCAAGGCTGTCAGTGCTCCCAATTTAACTACAAATCTCTCAGTATTCAATTTTTTCATTAAAACTCTAGGTCCTGGATTTACCTCTGCTTGCAGCCCTCACAGGTACAGAGAGGAGCTTTGAACACTGATGAGAGAGCCATCTAAAAGTATAAAAGTTAAATTATTTTTAAAAGCAAATAAGAAGAAACCCATGTTTGTTTTTATTAAATCTCATGATGATGAAGTGAGCCCCATGATTTTTCAAGACCTGATTCATGTGTTTTGAACAGAAGGGTGTAGCCAAAGAACAACTATTAGGTCTCCCAGGTTGTGCAGTCCACTAAGCTTTGTAACAAACTTGGCCGCGCAGCCCCTGTGCACATCTGGGATACCGGGGGCTGACTCAGTGTAACCTAAGACTGAGCCATAAGAGCTACCTAGAGACGAGAAAAGGAAGGTCAGCAAAGGAGGGGTCAGTGCTTAAACCAAGTTGCAAGAGCAGTCTCTTTGGCAAGGGTTACAGCAGCGGGGTCCTGCCTGGAACAGGGTGCTGCCAGCAAGGCGCAGTCTTGCAAGGACGTTCTTTGAGAAGTAAGTTTGCAAGAATTTCTTCATGAAGTGAGTTTGTAAGACTGAAAGGGTAAAGGGTAGTGCTCTGTGCTCACCACTGCTGCAGCAGCAACAGGGGATTTCCAGGGTGCCTCCTTGCCATCCCCACAGGCATCCCAGACACACTGTGTTGAGGAACTGCAGCTGCCCCACCAGACCCACAGCTCTTGCAATGCAAGAACAGATTTCCACATTTGTGCACCTCCAAGTTATTACTATCTGGAAAGCAGAAAGATTAAATCCTGATCTGGTTTGTGAATTACAGATTTGTTTTTCTAATCAACTGGGTTTTGTTTCTCCATTCTCTAGTCCTTCCCTAGTTGTTTGTCTGGTTTGGTCTCCTGTTTTACCTTCTCAGTTGCTGATGGTCTTTCTTGCTCAACAATTGTATGAGCACATCCCTCGAATACTACCATAATACCAAGAGATAGTAGTAGTCTCTGTTCTGTAAACTGCAGTGCAGTTTTACAGCTGCAAGAATAAAAGACTTATTTAATATGGGACATTTATTCCACTGTTGCCACTGTGCAGAAAAAGCAGCTCTAGCCTTAGATACTCAAGGGCAAGCCCTGCACCAGTGACGTCCACAGGTCCTCTTGTGGCAAGCGACATTGCCCTTATGGCTGCAGCCTGGAGCTGCTTTTCTGCACTGAATAAGCATGGGTCAGAAGGAACGCCTGTGTATTAATCACATCACAGCAGAGGGGCTGTGGTACCCCGGCAAAGGTAGCAGCTGGCAGTGAGTGACTTCCAAAACACTTTGTTAAGCCTCTTCCCGCTCTTAATTTTGAACAGCCATGGGGAAAGAGAGTGGCTGAGAAAAAGATGTGGGCTCAGTGACCTGGCCTGGCTGATCTATGGCAGCTCGCTGGCCTGAGGTTTGGCACCCTTGCCACACGTTTTAGCGTTTGTCTTCTCAGGAAGCTCTTCAAAGCTTTTAAGGAAGATTTAATGCGCCGCCAGAAGGGAGCGTCTAATGCCATTAGCTGTCTACTCATTCACACCCTCTTATTTTCTCTTTCTCCTTTGCCAGTGAAGGCGGGGGAGGCCAGCAGACAGAGCGTGCTGCAGGCTGGAAGGAGCCCCACAGCCAGCAGGGCAGTGGAGTCTCCCCTCGCAGGGAGAGGTGGACATCAAGGAGGGGTTGATGGGCTCAGGGAAGACCTGTCTTCCCAGCTTCCTGCCAGCTGCAGCACCAGGGCCATGGAAGGGCAGCAGAGGGAAGCGGGAGGTGATGCAATGGTGAAAGTGGCACTGGGAGTGGGTGGGCCAGGGGAGCTGCCTGTCACACGCAGGTGGCTTCCATCATGTGGCTAGTGAGCGCTATGCAAAAGCCTATGGAAAAGGTTTTTGTCTCCTGGATAACGCCCCTGCAGCACGATATTCTTTTCAGGTATCCATAAAAGTGCCAGTTAACTAAATGGTCTGTAAAGGCCTGAGCTCAGCTGGGTCTTTCTGCATGGTCACCAGTGATATCTGGAGCAACAACGAACTTGCATGTGTGCTTTGTGAGATACCTGCATAGCTGCACCTCTAAGGGTTTCAATACCGTAACTACAGGACCCTTAATACTTGCTGGGAAAGTGTTTAGCTCTCACTGACTCTACCTGACCAAACCAATCAACTGAACTTTTTGCAGAAAGCAGAAACTTTGGTTGCTTTGGCTTCAGACTCCACAGCATCTGAGTGTCCTGCTGCCAGAGAGGTGGTGAGGACCACTCTGGAGAGCTGCGGCTGCTAAACAACAAAACCAGCAAAATCTGGTGTAAATTCCACTTAGAATAAAAAGGATAAAAAACGTGATCCCAGACAAATTCCTCTGTTAGCTGCAAGGCTGGGTGATTCTTGAAGGGGAATACATGGAGACTGGCAGAAGAGAGGCTTGAAACGGTGCTTCCTTTTCCTTGTAGCAAGGGGGTCAGCAATGAAAACTGCGGAGCTGGAACAGCATATTTTTTTATGTCAATGTAAGTAAAACATAACGTGATGAAATGCAGAGATCTTCTAGAGGATTTAGATGACAAATAAAAGTTTCAGCCTTGTGGAGATATGGTAACACATCAGCAGGCCCCAGTGCAGCAATAAGAAGTTCTCTCTAAAAGAAGGCAAAACAGTTTGCTCTTGCTTTTCAGCACCTCTTGATAAAAAAAATCGTGAAGTAGCCCTCAATCAAAGGATGAAAGTGTTCAAAGGAACAGGAATAGTCCATGTCCTCACATGCACTGCCCAGAAACTCCACAGTGAGACAAGAAATGCCATGTGGGCTATCCAAAGAATCTGCATTTGCTTACTTGCAGAAGAAAGAAGAAAAATATGGGATTGACAGCTAATGATCATGACATTGTGTTTTAATTTGAACAGCTTTAACTCAGTTTGCTGTAAATAAAAGTAAAATTTCAGAAGAGGGGTAACTGGCATTGAAATTTGCTTAGGGGCTTGCATTGCCGTTTAGTGATGTCACAGGCAACCATTTCAATAGCAGAGGTGGGGTACTTGACATTGGTTTTATTTATTCGTTCAGAGAGAGGGAGCTTTGAGAGTTTTGGTTGCGCAGCTGCTGAGCAAGCGATTTTCAATAGTTTGGGACCGAGCACTCAGCCAATGCTCTTCTATACAACCATGGCTCTACCCACTGGCCCCCGGACAACCGATGGCCAGTGGCTACAGAAGTGCTGAAGGGCACGCTGAGGCTTTGCAGCCCTGCTGGTTGGGCAGTGGCCAACCCCTTTGACATGAAACCCCATCTTAACTAGGGGAAATCTGTCCAGATTAGGCTACTCTGCCAGTTAAAGAAACGGCTTATCCCCTGTGTGCACCTCACGGACAGCCTTCCAAATTATTTCTTCTATCTGTCCTAAATGGAGCAACAATGACTGTTTTTCCAAAGAAGCTGTAAAATCGTGCACTTCATAAAGACCCATATCACTCTTGAACAGGGATGGTAAAATCTTCGCCAAGGTATATACAAATAGCCTAGCACCTTTTCTGACATCCATTATCCACACTGACCAGTGAGGGTAACCCCTCCAGAGGCAGGCCAACAATAACATAAGGAGGTTATTAAATATTATTCATTACCTTCAGTGGAACAAAATAGAAGCCTAATTCGCAGTCTTGGTTCCAAGAAAACATTTGATAGGTTCCCGAGGGATTTTTTTGTTCTTTACTTCAGAAGTTTTTAATTTTGGCTCTGAGTTTAGATCATGGATAAAAATGTTTTTGCAGCAAACTATGCCTTGGTGATAACAACTTGAAATCCCTCCCACCTTACCTCTTGATTTACGAGGAACGAGGCAAGAATGCCTCCTCTCCTCTCGCTACGTGTGCCATCCTACTCAGGCTCACCAGGTTGTAAGTGAATAACTGGGAGGCAGCAATACCAGAACTCGTTCTTTGAGATTGTCTTGGAAAAGTAATTCAGCTCTTCCCAGAGCATTTCACGCTTACCTGTGTCACAGCTAGGACTTAAAACCAATCTACCATAAATCAGTGGCCATTTCTATTGGCCCATTTTATTAAAAGTATATATAACCAGTGAATTCTTAGGTGAAATGGGTTTGAAATATTTTAGTGTAGTCTAGTAGAACTATGTCCTATTTTTCAAGAAAATATACCAACTCTGTTAAAAAAATATCAGTGAATGCAGACATCTGGCAAAAACTTTCTAACAACATTTGGCCTTCTAGCCTTCTCAAACCCAAGCACTTTTTTTAACTCTTGCTCCTTCACTCATTCAAAACCACAGATAAAACTATGAAACAAAACAGAGAATTTCTGTGGAAAGCCAACCATCAAGATAAAGTATACTCAAAGGAACAACCTTTTCTACTTTCTCATTAAGTTAAAAAAAAAAAAAAAAAAAAAGAAGAGAAAGAAGAAGAAGAAATGAGCCAAGGCCATTTCTGGTGATAAAACTCTGCCCTCCATGTAATTTTTTGCACTTTCCATTACCAGTGTTTTCCTCTTCTAAAATAAAATGCCCCTGCTAACTCGTGAAAACCCGAGTGAAATGACTGGGAGACTGATGAAGAGCTGGATCCTGCAAATGCAAATTAACAGCAGCAGCTCACATGAATGAAGGTCCTTAGAGGCAGGGTATGTGCCAGGACGACCCTCACTCCCTGCACCAGCTGCACACTAAAATGATCCTTGCCTTGTATATTCCTTTTAAACAACAGTGAAACAAAAAAATGTTAACGCATAAGTGCTACTGGAGCCCATCAGCTGCAATAAAAGGAAAACAGGGGCTTTTCTCAGCTGGCGTTGTTCACCTCAGTAATATTTTTAAGAACAACAGGGGAACAAATGTCCTGAAAACATGTTGCCTGATGCCTTGAGGACCTTTGTAGCATTATTTTTGGAGTCCAAGTGCCCCACAGGCAGTGTGATGGAGGCCTGGAGCTGTCAGACTTGCCACCCCCCTGCAAAGACGCAGAGTTACAGGAAAGGATTGAAGGCAGAAAACTGCCTTGGAGACTGTGCGCTAACTGTAAGGCTAGCTCCATCCTAGCTGACCATACATTTCCATTACTGGAAACAGGTACCAAACTGGCACTTGAAGAAACTAGAGCCATGTCATGCTGCTGCTTAATCAATTTGTATCAGTTATGCAAACTCCAAATATGGGTGACGTGAACAATCCAGCGCATGGCTTCAGGCCTGAGTGGTCATGACTGAGGCAACATTTCATTACCTATTAACTTGATTTTGATGATTCTGGAAAGTATTTATTCATGAAATATTTATTGATATAATCGATTCTTTCTAAGGTTCACTAGTTAACACGTGTCAACATATTCCAAGAGTGACAGAATAAATATGTACACGGAAACCTTTCAGAGGATGAAGAGACAACAGCTCTATCTTCTTAGCTCTTGGGATGGTAATAAATATGGCTGGATGTAACATTTCCAATACTGCAGCATGGCTTAGTGTCCTAAGCTTGTTAAACGAGAAATGTTTGAAACTGATGCAGAGTTCAGATCATTTATTTTAACTGACTGAATATTAGGCACCATGTTTTAATCCATCAGTTTAGGCTGTGCCCTTATCCAATTAGAGAGACATTCTTAAAGTGGATAAACTGCCCAATATGATACACTTCAGCATCGTAAAGTGGGTTCCTGAACAACTACCTCAGTGTCTGAGCTGGGGGGGACCTTGTCCTCTGCAGTCTGCAAGCCTCTGCGGTCTGCAAGGCCATCCCTGGAGCCAGTGCCGCCCCCAGCTGACTTTTATCTGCCTAGTCCGGAGTCCAACAGCAGGGAATTGATGGCAGCAGGTAGCTCCCCATGGTCTGACCAACAAAGTGTGCACGGCTGACAGCACACGCCCTTACAGCTACTTGGATATCTGCTACTCCAAAGACAACTTGTCCATGCACTCACTCCTTTCTCTGCACTGTGATTATCCATTACATAGCCTGTTTACTTTTACCTTCTGGATCCCAGTCTATGACTTTGGTGGTGTGATGAGTAGGAAAGATATACCAGGGTTTTGTTGAGCCTAATTATGAATAGGATTAACTGTTAAGTAGAAATCTTAATTGGCAAGATTTCAGATATAAAAGCAAGGAAACTTCTGCTTTACTGCAAGCAATAGTCAGCTGCTCAGGGTTTTTTTGAATTACTGAAAGTAACATAACTCTAAAAGGGGATATCCTGTCAACTTCTAAGAGACAAATTACCTTGATTGGTAACAATTAGATCCAGCAGACCTGATGTGCTCTCTGTAATTCCATTGATGGAACTACTTTATGGAAAGAGAACTGTATAAAACTACGTTTCTACTGCGCTGAGGTTGTCTGCAAGAAGCAACCTGTGAGCACACTACAGATAGCTCAACTCTATGGAAGTGTATCAGCAGAAGCAGCAGTCCAGATGACCTACATCTTAGCAAGACATTAATAGGAAGCAGATACTAAATCTGTATATGTGTCGGGGGACGGATGTATTACTGGCTTGAACAAAGTTTCAAAGACCGAAGTTTCACCTCACCAATCAGATGAAGGGAAGGGGCAATTTCCCTTTGGAAACCACCTGCGAGGCGATCTGTTTAGTGGCTCAGTGCAGACAGCAGGCAGACCCATTCAAAGAGTGTTAGAGAGAAGAGTGGAAAAAGGCAAAGTTGAGAAGGGGGAAAAAAACAGAAACCATTTTTATTAAAGAACAGCATGTAAAAAAGCTGGGGAGGTGGGTTGGAGGATAGCCCATGCATCATAGTAACTCGGTTAGATGTCTCATTCCAGTGCTTGCGTTAGCAGGAGATAATTAGGAGCTGAAGTCTCCTCCAGCCAATCAGCCTGCAATTTATGGTATATTTGGCCATTCCTCAGTGATGAGGAGTCCTGGGCAGGCATTCTCAGAGAGTTACTGCCTTCTCTGCAGCCCTTACATCACCATCCAAACTCTGCAGTCATCATCTAGAAATTTATACCTCACAGCTAACTACTGTTTCAGTAGAGCAAATGCTACACTATTTCTTACCAAGATGACAGCTTGTGATGATATTCAGCTTTTAAAAGTCTTGTGAGATCCTGCGTATATGATAATGCACTGTTGGCAGCTTGTCAAGGAGAGAACTGCAAAAGCAATCACGTTGTTTGGAGGAAAAGACAATGATTAAATTTTGGTTTCTGTGGCTTGATGAAGAACTGACAGATAGAGAAGAGAAAAATTATGAGGCCAAGTATATGGCTGATACTAAATTATCAACACTTCGTTTACTTATGCTCCTAACAACCACTCAAGATCTCTTACTTACTGAAACAGTTAAAAATAAAACCTCTAAGAACATTTAAAGCTGGCCACAGGCATTTCACGGAAGTTGGTGTTTCCCAGCTCCCCGCAAGCCATTAGGGTTTCCCTCCTACACCTTGACATGCTTCAGTTAGAAACAGCTGAAGGCACTAAGCTTTTAAACAAGAGTCTATTTACATGCTGCTTTTTTTGGTCTTCAACTTTTCCACTGGCGGTAGTGAGGACGGGAGTCAGGTACGCAGGGCCCCAGGCAATTTAAGCATCTGTCCCCACCGAGAGCACATCTGCACGGGATGCTGCTTGAAAGGCCGGTGGCTCAGGAAGCACCATCTGCCTCCCCAGCTGTCCTGTGGTGGCTGCTTCTGCAGGCAGAGGGGCAGCCTGCAGGGGAAATGAGCCTCAGGGCTCAAGGCATCAGTCCTGGGGAGCAGGTGAATCCTCTGGTCATACTGGCGCTGCCTGCAGCACAGGCGCACTTTGAGGCATTTATATTGCTTGAATGCTGTTTCCAGTGCTGGTGTGATCATTCTCTTGTACAGCAGTCACAAGATACTGTGCCGTACGCACCCTTCTGCATGGACTGACAACAAGGTGTGAAGGCAGGCAACTGCACAAATTTTGTTCATAGTACCTTTGAATCAGACTGGGCAATTAAAAACACAACTGTCCTCTCTGTGATTAATATTTTTCATTAAATAATTTTTTTGTGATACTGCCTGGGCGGTATCTCTAAGTACGCAGAAGACCATCACTAAAGCTGTGTTTAAACACAGGCAATTTTGTGTCAGTATATCTGCTTCACTGTATTAAATGACACTGCTGACCTTGCTGTTCTTCTAATTTAGCCACAGAAGTGACCCGATTTGATGGTTGTTGCAAATGTTTAATGGGTTACCCCTGCCCAAAACCTTTTTTTAAACCTCTAAGGAAAGCGGACGTGAGTTCCAGCTGTGGCAAACAGGGTGAAAAGGCATGGGCAGTCTAGTTTCTGGATAGCTGTATCACGTCTTCATCCCTTATGGTTACAGAGCACCTCTCCAGCAGATGTGGCAGCTGTGCCTTCTTCCATATGCTCAGACTAAGCAGAAGGTAGATGAAAAACGACTGAGAAACCGCTTGAATGCAGATGCTTGGCTTGGCCTGATCAGCTGCTGCTCGTGCACTTGCTCTGCAACTCCCCAAACCTCCCAACACGATTGATCTGTTTCTGGCTGAGGAGGCCGGGACAAACCAGATAGAAAAGGAGGAATGTGGGAAAGAGACACAGAATGGAGGTCATGAACAGAAACAAAGTGTTGGAGAGGGAAAAAGGCAGAGGGAAATAGGAAGAAAAAGTATTAATACAGTACAATATTCAACAAGAAGGAAAATTATGTGGAGGGAAAACAGACATTGGAAAAGACCCAAGAAAGGAGAAAAGAGAAGGAGGTGAGGACTTGGCAAGGGAGATAAGCAACATCAACAAAAGCAGTAGATTTCTTATTTTATCTTCTAGAAAACTGCTGCCAAAATAAGATAATACTTAACTACAGTTACCGTTATTAATGCATCTATGTG
The DNA here is from genome assembly GCF_000687185.1 of Egretta garzetta. Classification (NCBI taxonomy): domain Eukaryota; kingdom Metazoa; phylum Chordata; class Aves; order Pelecaniformes; family Ardeidae; genus Egretta; species Egretta garzetta. The sequence goes on from NW_009259588.1 coordinate 1,167,975, forward strand.
GATGATGTGAAGGTGAAGAGGAGATTACCAAAGAACGTAGCTCTGGTGGGATGCCAGGCACTGGGAAACTCACAGGAGGATGATCCAGCAGTTTCCTTGAAGGGGAACAGAAACTGTCTAGGGCAACCTGGGTGGAAAGTTTGGAGCTTCTGCTCACCGGTGGAGGAGGAAGGGCTGAGCAGGTCATCAAAAGAGCCTGTTGCCTTTTCCAGTCTCATGGCAGGTTCAAGCAAAGGGAACAGACAGTTCTCGTGGCATATTTTTGGGTCAGAGAAACCCAATTTCTTTTGTAGTTTGCATGCCAGCATTGGTGGTAATTCAACGATGCTTTTGCACAGATGTCAGCTGAATCAGCATTCATAATACGATCTAGTGGATGCAGCACTGCAGCAGCAGGATATTGGTGCTATTCCTAGCTGGTATACTGGGCAGCCTTGAGCATGTAAAATTCCCTGTCTGTTCCTCAGTTTCCCCATCCATAAATCAGGTAGCGGTACTCACTGGTCTGCTAAGGTACTTCGAGATCCACAAGAGAAGAGCTGGGTGTGACTAAAATTATCTTTCCCCCCCTGTGTACACAGAATTAATTTTCTTAATTTTCAAGCCTTTCACATGTTCTACGTTGCTTTTCTGTTCTGCTTAGTACCCAGATCACATCAATAGATTTATCTTCTCACTTGCTTTTCTACTTCATAAAAATGCTGATATTTCATAGCCTAGTTTTAAAGAGTGAAGAATATAGATTCCTATAGCAGAGTGATAGTAACATCATCCAAGTCCCCAGAAAAATAGAAAACCCTTTCCTCTTAATCTAGACATAATCTGCTAATTCCCTTTACCCCACTTTAGAAATATATACTGCATTGCACTGTTCATTAGGGAGTATGGAAAGATCAGAGGTCATCCACAATGCACAGTGCATATCCCACATCCAGCTATCTTTATGAATAGTGGAGAACATCATGAGCTGTGTGTAACTTGCTTAAATTTTACATTTAATGATATATTTTTGTACAGATTATATTGCCCTGGCATTTTGAAGGTTTTATCTTGCCAGAGTGCCTATTTTTAAAAACTACTTTAAAACATCTTCCCCACTAAGTCCAAGCACCTATCAAAATCTCCTTTCCCTGTACCTTGAGACTTCTATATACTATCACAGATCTAAAATATCCCACCTACTTGCCCCTTATATTTGTAAACATTAGTGAAATCTGTCCCCCCAATTTATCTTTTACACGCAATAGACAACCTTCCAGTTACATTCACCTATAAAAATAGGAATGTGGTTCACCCCAATAGCTGCTACATTTAGTAGGATTTTCCCTAGTGGTGGCTAGCCATCCCTAAGAGGACAATCATGCTCCTTTTACATTGTAGGGGAAGAAATGTTAAATGTCCATCAACCAAATCAAGATCAGTCCTGAAAGGGGGAGATGGGATTAAGCAAGTCAAATGATAAGATTTATAATATGTTTGTAATTAAAAAGTTACAAGTGACTTCCAGATATCAAAGAAGGAAAAAAAGTAATTATTTATATTTGGCATGATTTTCAAAGTTGTCATTGTACTCACAGGTTCTCATTGAAGTCACTGTAAACTGTGGGTATGCAGCACCTTTGAAAACCTTGCCAAAATTGCCTTTAGACTGTAAGCTCCTTAGGGCAGAGACCTGTTACTCATTTGGCAAATTGTATTGCAGTGCTCCTTTGCCTAAACAGGGCTGTTTGCATAGTAATAATAATAATAGATAACAGATTTGTGCTGGAATTCAGAAATATCTGATGTGGTTCTATAGCCTTCTTATTAACACAGTATTTCAAAACATTAAATAAAGGCTCAATTTATAGGCAAATCACCAAGGAAGTATGACCAAAGGAAGCTGGCTGAAAACAATTCAGAATCAGAGAGGTGTTTGCTTGGTCAAACCTGGAACTTCCCTTCCACCGCGTGTTTCAGTTTCACATTATTTGACTCACAGGCTGTCAGCTGGGAGCCTTGGTGAACAGGTAGGCCATGAAATATGCATCTGCCTGCAGTTACTTTAGAGCGTAGAATCTGATACATGTAAGCACATAGATCAGCGCACACACCCTCAGCCCTGGGGGTGTTACTACACTCCCCAAATTCATGTGCAATCCCTCTGCCTGTGCCAAAGACAACTACGAACGCATGTTGACTCACTTTGCCTGGGAAGTGCCGGAGCATTAGGTTTCAAATTCAAAGGCTATCAGCACAGCAGCTATTATTCTCTGCTCTTCAGAAATCCAGTGTGTTGCAGTTTAATTTACAAAGTAAACTAATTACACACCTTCTCAACACACGTACAAAAAGCCAGAGTGACAGAAACAACACTCTCACCCCAAGAGTGTCAGGGAAGCTGCAAATAGTCCACACCTTCTCAAAACTGCCTGCTTATTTCTCTAAGCCCTGCTTTCCTCCAGCTGTTCCTCATCTGTAGAGCAGGGATAATGATACCCACTTTTCTGAAGGGCTGGGAAGCGGGTGAGGAAGAGCACTGCTCAAGGAAGGTGCATGATATTCTCAGAGGAACGTCTGCTTCACCGCTGAATGAGCAGCACCGTAGCTCCAGGTGCTGGCTATGTCAGCAGACAGCAATGCAAAACCCCCTTGCACAGTACTATTTATCCAGAAGATAATTATGAGGAAAAGGAAATAAAACTGACCAGTTCTAATAAATACCAGCCCTTCCAGGAATGAATTTGAAAGCCAGTTTTCTAGGTATCAGATGATAGGAATCGTAAAGTTACGGCATGTGCTTACTTTAATGAACCTGGTCAAAAGCGCTGTCTGGAGTGTTTATTTATTCATTAATTTTTACTTGAGTAGACAAAGTAAATCTGCCCTTGGTTTTCATAAAATCTTTCTTGCTACATTCTATTTAGTTTAAATTGGCATCTATTTGATTCAACCTGGAAAGCCCAGCCAAATCCAATTAGTGTCATTGAAACTCCTGGAGTTCACTTTTTCTTTCTCTTTTTTTTTTTCCCCCCCTTCTCAGTTTAAGAGCTGAGAGGAAGAATTCCAGAGATCTAAATTTGAAATTGTTCACACTTTCCACTTGCCTGAGGGATGAGGTGGAAGGGAGTAAATAACAATAATTTCACGAAAGGAAAAACACCCGGTTACGGAGCCCGTTTTTGCTTGGCTGGCTGGCTTTCCCTTCTCGCTACAATGCTTTGGTTTTCTTGCATTTCTTTTTGCTAAAACTTCCAAGCAGCCCAGCTCAAATCCCAGTAGACTGGGTAGCAGGTGGCAAGCTGTGGCAGTGCTTCTTTCATTCGCAGACCTCAGGGGTGCTGCTTGCACGCAGAGAACCTGAGGCAGGGTCTGTTGCTTCTGGGGGTTCCCCTCTCTCTGCTGCTGGAAAGGTCAGGGTGGCCTGGGCTGGTGAAGGGCAATGGAGCTGGCAGCGGCGGGACGTGTGCGGGCACTCTCTCTTGGCTCCTTCACTGATGGCAGGCCCCACGCCCTCCCCGGCTGCCCCGGAGGGCATGGCCTCCGCCTCCGTGAGGAGGCCAGCGGTGCTCGGGCTCCAGCAGCCCTGGTGGCTGCCCGGCCAAGGTGGCTCCCCTTCACTTCCTAAAAGGGTGTAGCTGGGCAGCCGCCGGGCTGCGGGCGGTAGAGAAACAAGTTAATTTTGCTCACAAAAGCTTCGGTAGCTCATTACAGAAAAGGAGCCTTCAAAAATATTGCTAAAATATGAATGTTTTGCAGGGGTTGCCACAGAAACATGTAGAGCATATAATCCAAAATAGGATGTCTAGACAAACTCCTACTGTCTGACCTTTTATGTATTTCCTAATCCAGCCAATCTTGCCAAGCAAATTGGTGACTAAGCAGCAATTCACTTTACACGGTGTCGTAAAGGCCTGACAAGGCCCAGGTCATGGTTATAAATTTCAGTCTGGCTACTTCAGCAACTCTCAGCTTCCTTTACCAGCACGGCTCCCGTGTGGTTTCTGGGCTGTGATGTGTGCTCTGGATCATCGTGAAGTAATTTTGGGGCTGTAAAATCCAAAAGCCACAGCTCTGCTGCGAAACAGAGAGCACTTTCATCCGGCAGGACCCCAGAGTTTACGTAAAGCCGTAAAAAGGGAGGCTGGAGAGAGTCTTGGGTGAAAGCAAAATGAAAGGCAGTGGCGCTGGGGCCTGCAGCGGCTGCCGCCTTCTGGGGGCTGGCCTCCCTCCTTCCCCCGGCACACCGGGTGCCGACCACCCAGAGCTAGTGGCACCGGCACGTGCTAGCCACGGCGAGTCACGGAGGTCTTCCTGCGCCAGGTTCCCCTCTCCTCTTCCCCGCAGGAGCACCTTTGTTTTCCTTTATTTTCCAGAAGTAGCCCTGCACAAAGAAGTAGCCAGCTCCAGTCCTCCCGTTGCAGCAGAAAATGCCCTTCAGTGACATGTCATTTACCAGTGTGGCCAGATTCCTAATGCATCTGAAAAGTGGCTTTAAAAACAGGGAAGGAGGAAGGGGGCATTAACTCAGTAACCTTTAAAAAGCTATGTGCATCTAAGTGTATGCATCTATGTACATACGTACCATATACACAGGAATGCATACATGCATTTGTATACATACAGATGTAGAGATGCACAAGCTCATAAAAGTGAATAGATTTTACAGCAAAAAGAAACCGAAGCAATAACTTTTGTTTGTTTGTTCGTACCTTCTTCCACATTGCCCATTCTTCTCTCCCCCACAGAGCGAGATTTGGGGCCATGCTTAGGCTGAAGGTAGGAGGGCTGCCCTGGGCAGGGGTCTGAGGCAGAAAAACAGTATCGATGCTTCTGAGTTAAGTTGGTCCCAGGTACATGTTCTGGTAAGCTTACGGAAATCTTGTACAGGGCTGCAGGGACAGGGCTGCATGACACGTATGTTGCTGCACAGAAAGCAAGTGAGAAAGAGGGCTATTGTCAGAAGGAAATGTGAGGGAGGACCCAGAATGGGTAAGAAAAAAAAGTGAAATAAATTACAATCTGATCAGCATATTAAAAGAATCATGTGCTGTACAATATTACATAGTGGTAATTATACACTGTGTATTAAACAGCGGTAAGAATTAACGACTTAATATCTGGCTACTCCATATAGCTTGTTATACAGAGGTGTTGGATTTTATATATATTTTCTGTGAAGTTTAATTTTCCATGTGGTGTTTGGTCAGGAAATGGAGAGCCCCTCAGGTGGAGTGTCAGGAGAAACCCTTCCGAGGAGGATGTGTGCTGTGATGTGCAGGGGAAAGATCCCAGAGGCGAACATTTCATCTTCTGAGCTACTCACTTTGTTTTATGTACAAGACGTTGTTTCTACAATAGAGGTTTCATTCTTGAGAAAGATTCCAAAAAAATGGTGAAGAAAAAGATTTCTGTGATGCATGGAAATTAATTCATCCAAGCGCAAAAGAAATTAATGGCTTGTAATTAATTAGAGATTAATAGGAGGCATGTGAGGAAAAGCACTGCACTGAATCCATGTCCTGCATTGCTGGTAAACAGCTGCTCCTTTCATCTGGAGGTTCAGAAGCTTCTTTTTCAAAGGGCCATTACCATCACCCCTGCAGCACGGCCAGGGGTAGAGCCCTGGTGTTGGGAGAGCCGGCTCTTAATCCTTGGGCTGCCCCGGGGCAGTGTGCCTGCTGGATGATTGCTTTACCGCTCTGTGTCATTTCTTCCCGCACTTGGCCTTTCTCTGCCCGATTTCCTTGGCTCTTCGGGACAGGCAGCATCTCTTACTCCGCGTTTGTGCAGTGCCTTGCACAGCGCAGCCCTCATGCAGAGGCTCTTAGGTGCTACCACAAACAAATGACTAAGCCACCACAGCAGTTAAAAACTGACAAATTTCCCAGATCCTGCAAAATTTATCTCCTGATGGGAAGAATTAAGTACCACATGCTTCATATGTAGAGCAGGCAGCTCTTCTTTGGATATAAAGGTACAAAACAAAACAGCACTCGTGCAGCATCGGCTGTATGGTCCACATTAAAAACAGAGGAGACAATAATGGGGATGACAAGGAGGTCATGGAGGTCAAGAAGGGACAGATAAATTAGAGTTTAAAGAATTCCATTAGTGCAAAAATACATAAGAAAATGAAAGAGGAGAGCAGAAACTTTAGCAGTCCAACATGAAAGCAAACCTAGAAGTGTCTAATACTAACACCTAACCCTTACCCTAACTGCAACCTTAACCCTAACCCTAATAACACTAACCCTAACCCCTAGCACAAACTCTAACGCTAATGCTAAGCCTAACACTAACCTGAACCCGAACCTTAAACCTAACACTAAGCCATAAATCTAATTGCCCACAAACTAAACACTAACTCTAATCCTAAACCTTAAACCCAAATCGTATCCCTAACCAAAATGGAATACTAGAAGTATCTAACCATAACTTTAATGACTATAACTCTAAACCTATCCCTAAAGCTAACCCTAACTCCAAACAGACCTAACTCTAACAGACCTAACCCTAAGACTAAGACTAAAACTAAATCCTGACCCTAATTACCTAATCCTAAACCCTAAGACATAACCATAACCCTAATCCTAATCCTACGTGAAAGAAAATCTAGAAGTGCCTAACCCTAACCCTAACCAGTGTAAGACTGGATCAGACTTCTCACATTAGAAATCATATTTTGAATTTTTTTTTTTTCATAGCAATTCCCTGAGGCCATTTTGCTGGCCAGATTGTGTTACAGTTCCTCCTTTTTGCTTGAATGAAAAAGATGAGCACGTGGTGTGGTCCTCTGCTTCAGAGGCACTCCTAGCTGGGGGGAACAGAGAGTTGTGCCCTTCCAGCTATATATGCCCGGGTTAGTCCCCACTGTGGGTGTAGCTGGCAGTCCCTGCCATGTACTCAGTGAAGTAATTTTAGCTATTGGCTGCAAAGTGCTGCTGGCCTTCCTCAGGAGGTCCTGCCTCATTCCTCCTTCCTACTCCCTGCTCTCCTTAGAACCAGCTTTTGGGGTTTTTTTGAAAGGCAGACTCCTGTTCCCTGCAAATGTAAGAAAAATTATATTCTGATGAATGATTAGTGAAATCTAACTGAGAAAATAGCATTCTGATCTCTCTCCCCTCATCTTGGCCTCCCTCACACACATGGATATATATATGTACTTGTGTATATGTTCTGCCATTTTCTCTTGTGTAACTGTTGGCTGCACCACTACCCCACCCTTGAAAAATGGATTATTTAGTCTGATGTTTGCTCTAAAGTCTGAGCAGGGGTGTTGTATTTTGCTGTACTATTGGTTCTGGCAGGCTTTCATCCAAGCACAGCACTTGTCACTGTTTTCTCTGTTCCCTATTAATGGTCACAAGATGGTCCATTCAACAGATAGCGCTCCTCTGGAAAAAAATTTATAAGGGAAAGGCAAAGCAACATGGTAGACATTTGTTAACTACAAAATTAGCAGTCTCATAGTGCTTAAGGCTCTACTACTTCTACTCCATTTTCTCAGATTCTTTTTCTTACAACTAAACTAAAATGCAATTGTGCAAAATAGCATGGTATGCTTTGTTACAGAAAGCATAAAATGTACCCTGATGTATAAAAGGAATCCACCTTCATCTTTTCAACATAACAGTGAAGCAGGTGGCCAGCAGGAACTACTGACACCATCAATCTTTTTCGTCTTTTTTTTCTCTTCTTAGAGAAACAAACCTAACACGTACTGCAAAGTTGCAAATTTTACTCACAGTCTATATAGCTCTGTTTCCTGTCACTGCTAGCCTCATCATTTCTCTTCCACTCCCTCTACCCATTTATCACACCGACTTGTTGCATCATATAATAATTTTGATTTTCAGCTCCAGAGGAGATAGCTGTCACTTGGTATATATTCATAGGATAGTGCCTTGATATAATGAGAATGCCAGATGAAGAAGTATTAGAGAACAGCAAAAGACAGCACGAACACCAAGCAGACTCAAACAGAAACATCCTGGCTTTGGTTTTGGTTTTTGGTTTGGTTTTTTTTTTTTTAATGGGGCAAGTAAGATTTTTGTCTTGTTTGAAAAATTAATTTTCCTGATACAGGCAAAGGCAGCTCATACCTCAGATTTTGCAGGCTACGCAACAGTCAGCAGAGTGGTTGGACTAAGTAATATTAATGTTGCTTTGGACTAACATTTAATTTAACAATGAAATTGTCGAACCAACCAATGCTGACTCCGTCCCAAAAATAAATACAAACTCCAGGCTGACTGGAACTTGGAAATCTTATGAAGACACTAACGTTAACTGCTCCCCTGGAATGCCTCAATGCTGTCTGCACACTCAGCTGATCTCACTTTACGTGTTGCCCCTGTGAGCAACAGCTTGCTGAAGGCAATGGAGTCAGCAAAAGGGAAGCTGAAGTGAATGCACACAGACACAGCCCAGCACTTGCCGTTAGTTTGTTTAATCATTGTAGTCACTGCCATCTTCATAACACCATTAGAGGTTCAGTTTCTTTTGTCTGAAAGTAGCTCTTATCCTGCGAGGTGGAGGAGAGCCTCACTGAGATTAAATGCCACCCATCTGGTGAGGGGTCTGGAGCACAAGTCTGATGAGGAGCAGCTGAGGGAACTGGGGTTGTTTAAGCCTGGAGAAAAGGAGGCTGAGAAGAGACTTTATCTCCCTCTACAATTGCCTGAAAGGAGGCTGTAGTGAGGTGGGGATCTGTCTCTTTTCCCAGGTAACAGGCGATAGGATGAGAGGAAATGGCCTCAAGTTGCGCCAAGGCAGGTTTAGATTGGACATTATGAAAAATTTCTTCACCGAAAGGGTCATCAAGCACTGGAACAAGCTGCCCAGGGAAGTGGTTGAGTCCCCATCCCTGGAGCTATTTAAAAGACGTGTAGACGTGGTGCTGAAGGATATGGTTTAGTGGTGGACTTGGCAGAATTAGGTTAACGGTTGGACTTGATGATCTTAAAGATCTTTTCCAACCTAAATGATTCTATGACTGTTCTATGATCTGAATTGTTCCACTGCTTTCTGACATCGGCCAGTAGCACGTATTCATTTCACATACCTTTCACCCCATTATTGTGAGAAGGACTAAACCGGGGGCCAGAGTGACAAGGCAACCACCTTCTTGCCTTTGAAAGACCCAACATCTTAGATGTGTCTTTCAAAGTCTCTCAATCCAGTCCACATTACCATTGTCTGCAGTTTGTAACTCCTATGTTACCACACAAACAACAGGATCACTGTGTTTTACAGGACAATTCCCTGGTGAGGAAATCTGTTTGATCTTCGACCTTTCTCTGTGTACAAGTTCAGGATGTTTATCATCACTTCACAAGGTATGGCAATGACAACATTTCTTAAGCAAATGCCGCTGCCCATAAATATGGCTGATGTTGCCAAGGGTCTGCTAGTTGAATCTTTTAAATGAAAACAAGAAAATGAAATTTTAAAAACTGGCACACTGTGGGCTTAGAGATTTTAAGAACAGTTTTGATCAGAAAAAAGAAAATGGAAACAGCAACTCTTCTATTCATTTATGAAAAAATTAGTAATTTTAATCTTTGATACCAGTATGTAACCCATAGAAAGGGTGATTGGCATGGTTTTTCTTATGCTGCAACTAACTACCGTTAGCACTGTTTCTTGCAGAGGAGCATCTGGAGGTCTCAAGCTGGCACCCCACTACATGAAGAACTGTCCAGATGTAAGCAAGGATAGACCAAGCTGGCCTGGCAGTTGTGAATTGTTTTTTCAAAGCACCTTATCCTTAAAACACATTTACTATGAAACCCCATTTTTTAACAATTAACTTTTAGAAATCCAAGCAAATGAGGATGTGTTACATCAAATACATTCAAGTCTTTGCCATACAGTTTTTGCTATATTGTATTCCAAGGAACAAAGAAAGTTTAACGAAGGGAACTTAGATGTCCTCCATATCAAAGTAGAGACTTGTAAGAAAAGCTTGTGAATAATAGCTTGCTGTATTAGTCAAGGACAGAAAACTCTTTCATACAGCAAAAATAGGAAAAGCAATGATGCTAACAAACACACAGAAAAAGAATATCCATTGGGACTCGCAACCTTGCTTTCAGTCAAAATGTCCCAGTCCTTATCCAAGTGGGTTTCCTCTGGCACGTGTTCAGTGCAGAAAATGGCCACAGGGCTGCTGGCCAGGCTCTGTCTGA
>NW_009259588.1:1178156-1201759 GCF_000687185.1 Egretta garzetta
AAACACCTCAGCAGGTAGTACTGCAGAGAGTCCAGATGCCGTTGTTAGCTGGAAGACTGCCACCATTTACAGAGGGTATCCAAGTCCTTGCCTATGCGACAAAAAGAAGGTGTGATGGCAGCGTGGATGGACATATCTGTGATAACTTCACTCTGGCAGCTGTATATAACAGCAGCAGTAAAGATATGCTGGCAAAGACATCAGCACCTTCCTACGACACAGCACCTTCCTGAGGACCATGAAGTCCCACAGAGCTTGATTTTTTGATTGCTGGGTTGTGGAGTAGTCTTCATCACTCCTACTGCCCAGGCTAACTAAATTCAGTCCCGGACAGATGTCAGGCCTTCTGCACACTGTGCAGCCAGGCTAGGGATTTCTCCTGTCCCTCAGCAATCAGAAAGCACAAGACTGGAAGAAGCTCCCATTGCCACATACATCTTATTCTGGGTTTTCATTTTAATCTAGGAGAGAGAATCTAGAAAGAGCTGCTTGCATTTAAACAGTAAGCTCCAAAAATCAGTGCCTGTCTTTGTACTTTGGGTAATACTGAGCACACTGCCAGTCCCATGCAGAAGTCTTTGTGAGATGTGAACATGTGTGAGAACTATACAGGTCTTACTCTGCTCCTACAACTTTTATCTGTGATCACCCTGAATTTCTCAGGGTGACTGAAAGCAAAGTCAGGCACTGCACTCAAATCACGGTATTGTGCTGAGCAAAGCAAAGGCATTAATTTTTCCTTTTCCACTTCCTTATTTCTAATTTTGAATAAGGAAGCTGTCCTGTAGCATCTTCATCCCCTATTTCTTAGTGTCATAACGTATGTTCCTCTTTGATGGATGAGTAGTTTTCTCAGACTGATGATTTTCTGGTATCTCCCCAAAATGTGGCTGACCAAAAAAGCCACATCCAAAAAGACTAGAACAATGTGGAACTTGCTTAGTTTCAGGATGCTGCAAATTCAACATGCAGATCCTAACCATTTAAAATTTTTATGAGTTCAAGTTTATTCAAATCTGGAACTCAAGTCAATGTGAAGGAATGCAGAAAGAGGGGGGAGGCCAATCATAGAGAGACATCCCCCCTCCCATGTTTGCATGAAGTGCCTTATGCTAAAATAATAGAGTTCTGTGTAGACCCAGCTGTTTCTTCTATTAAGTTGTCTAAAAAAATATGGCTTTATAACATGCAATTTTGCCTAGAATTGTGGCTCTATTCCACTATAAAAGTTCATTACCTTATTTACTAACCTGTAAAAACAGGCCTTTCAGGTTATTCTTTTTCTCTCTGATCTGCCTGAATCCAGCCTACAGGATGGTTCCACCAGCCCATGGCATCCATAGCAGAGGAAAGTGCAGGACTGGAGGCATGCCAGGGGCTTAGACACAAGGAGCTGCCATTACTTCTTCCCAGCCCAAGAAGAGATACCAAACTGATTTTGGATGTGCTCTGCTAATGCAGCTGAAATAACCTGATCTGCTTGAAACAGTCAGCATTTTTCCTCAGTTAGTCCCATCTGCTTTTTCACATTCTTTCGGCTTCACTAAGGCTGGGATAGTTGTTTCTGCCCCCCCTCAATGTGAACATCACCTGAACACACTTCCCTGCCAGAACCTGAAAGCAGAGTACAGAGCACAGGGTATGACCTATACAAAGTATAGACAAGAGGGGACTTAGACCCAAGGCAGCAAAGAAGTGCTCAAAAGACTCCAGAAACACTGCATGCATTTTGCAAGTCAGGTGAGAGGGGGCATAAAGCAGCAGGGTGATGGCCCAGGATAAGCCAGAGTTCAAGAGGGGCTGGCTAGTCTTTGCTGGGGCAAGGTGCCACTGCTGGCTGTTTGCCGGTACTTTTACAGCACTTCTCCTGTACTTCTTTGTTCTGTCCTTTCTGTTTGCAGCAAGACACCAGCAAATTTTCACCTAAATAACCACTGTATTATTTCATAGACTTAACCTTGTAACTCTTTCCTCTTATTTCCCTCTAAGTCACACGTTATCTCTTTCACTGCTAAATATTTCCTGTCTGTTCATTCATCGGCTTATTTTAGCTTCTTCCTTCCTCTTTCTTGGCTGCCTGCCCCCTATATGTCTGCCCTACATGTTTATACTCTTATCCATTGTTGCCTGTTTTCTTGGCCAGTATATTGGTTCCCATTCTTTGCCATTGTGAAACTCTCAAAGAATAACCAACTTACTTCACATTCTCTTTGTGTGAATCATGACTGTCGCGGCCTCCGCCACAGCAGCCATCTTGACCTGTGGCAGCTCCTTGGAGACTAGTTCCATAGCGGGAGTAGGCTCAGTCTGGTCAGTAGCCCTTGATACTTCACTTGCATTTAACAGGTAGCTTCAAGTCTCACCTAGGTTTTCTTTAAATTCCCTCATTTCCTTTCTCTCTTGAAAACAAACAGAAACTAACCATCCCTCCTTTTATAAAATTCATCCTGCGTCCCCAAGGGGACAAAGCTAACTTAAACTTTGAAAAACTTTATTCCTGCTACTTCCTAGCAACCCATTGAAAGGAAGCAACAATTCCCAGATACCCTCAACGACTCTCCTTCTGTCCATTATAGACCTAAATAAATAGAGAATGTGTGAGATTTTCTTAGCCCCATGAGGTTGTGTGCAATACCATAGAACATTATGATGCTAAGAGTCTCTTCTCTTGATTTGTGCTGATCTAAGAGGCACAAGGATCACATCCCAAACTAGAATTCTTCAGAAAAAGGCATTTTCTTTTTCTATGCCTGTTCCACTGCAATGTTTTCTCCCAGCATTTACCCCCTGATGTTACTTAGATGCCCCCTTGTTGTTGTTTATATTAGGGATGCTAGAAAGAAAAAGCAGCAAGAGAGTGAGTGGGAGGTCTTATGACTCAGATTTGTTTGATTAGCAAAAAGCACCCACTGAGCTCTTGAGAGCACAACACAGGAATGGGTGGGATAATCCAGGATTAGATTTATCTACTACTTTTTGACTTTTTGATTTTTTTTAAAACAAAAATTGCTGCTGTGAGTCAAAAGTTCATTAAAATATTGAAACTGGAAAGAAAAAATATGTCAAATATGGCTGAAACACAGATCACTAAGAGGGAGATCCATCTTACAGCCTTGCATATATAGCCCACGCTACTAGATACAAGGAACATGCACCCCAGATGACCTGGTGCTGTGCAACTGCAGGGGCCACAGCATTCAGCCCCATTAGAAAGTAACTCTGATTGTGAATGCAGACTTTGCTGGATTTTACTGTGCAGTAACACTAAAAAGTGGCAACCCAAAGTGCTGTGTATGTTTACTTAAAAAAACAATCAGTCTGATTGTTTTTTATTAGTGTTTTGTCTTGTATCAGCTTTGTATTAAAGCTGCAGACTGGCTTAGTATTTATCCGAGTTCAAAATAGTGTAGTTATAAAAAGGGAAATACCCTTCTTACTCCACAGCACCCTGATGCACACTGTTAAAATAAGTAAGTGCAGATGCATACACAATATCTGTCAATTTTTAAAAGTTGCATTTCTCCCTTTTTCCAGGTATACTCCCCAGAAAGGATTGATATTTGATAGTTTCCAAAGCAGACCTTCCATATACAAAAAGATTTGTTCCCAAGGTATATACACACATACACACGTGTATATATGCACACACCTAGTGAAATGTGTGTAACTACTGCCATTTTTGGAGAACTTCCCATTTTCTTCTCTTTCTCTGTCTAACATGGCTTCAGCAGTAGTTACTGGGGCTTTTCTCACAGTCACTGGATTTTAGTGGCGAAGTGACACATGTTTTTCAGTTTCTCACACGTATGCCGTTCTTCATTCGTATCACCAGAGCCATATACTGCATAATTAGTTAGTGAATCTAAAATTTCATGTTCACTAACCACTTCATGAGACACCATGAGAAGCCAACACAAGGCTACATCTTCGGTAAAGTACCTGCCCATCTCAAAAAATACATTCACCAGGAATCCCAGCTATAAACCAGCTTGTCATACAGTGTACATGCTCTGGAAAGCTTGCACCTTTAGCATTTGGAAACTGGAGAGAGAGTTTCTCCTTAAAAGAGATGGTATCACAACTCAGCAGCAATATCTCCTTCCATGCTGATCAGATTTCATTACAGGAGTGTTTTATATCAGTCTGTAAGTAAACAGTTATTAATAGGTAAAATGCTGGGAGAGAGACACCAGCAATTGTTCTCTATCCTAGACAGCTCCTTAGTTTTGCAAGATTAATAAAACCCATTATTGTGCACTGCAACTGGCTTTCCTCTGGCTACCCTTTGTATCAGCTCCTGGGCTCTCATAGTAGCCCATATCTGCTGAATTGCCATGTCCTTGCAGGCAGGTGCTCATGGCACCGCTAGGGCAGACCTCAGCTCCAGCTCATGGCAATTCTCCACCACACCACACCACACCACTCCACTCACCGGCGTAGTTTCTTGCGTTAGTCCCTGCATGCAGCTCAGCAATCTCCTAAGTGCACAGAGATGAAGGATTAGCTCAGCAGCACGCTATTCAAACTGCTTTTAAACAAGTTGTGTTCCAAGTATTGCGGGTTTCCCTATGCATTACCTCTCCTTGGATTATTGTGGCCTTCCCTCGTTGCTTAAATGCTTCCTGAAGCTAATGGGGAACGTTGCAACCCACAAAATGGGAACCCACCTCATTGATCCTGACATAGCTCTCAAAGGGAAGCTAATTCACCATACTGATAACATGGACCCTCCTGCTCAGGGTAAGCTGTAACTCACCATCTTTCACCACTAGCCCATAGTGAAAGCCAGCTTCAGTTACTGGAGGATGGCTGGTCCAAGAGGTCTGCCTTGACCTAAGAGGTACCGTAGCTTATGGATACTATCATCTGTACAAGTCTATTTCTATGACTCCAGTACTAGCCTAGGCCTATTCCATACACAACACTCAAGCTTATAACACCACTGATTTCTATTTTACTGTGACCTCCTGGCACAACCAAGTTATCTGCCCTAGCTATCCAACTCAGAAGTGGGGATGCCACATTCAGATGCCTACTGCTCTCTCTTCAACTTTTTGTGCTGAGAAGTTACACAACAACCTGGCTGACCTTCAGAATCGCAGTCTTTAACATATTTCATGCACTTGCCCTCTGATGGACAGAAACAGTGCAGAGAGGGTAATCAAACTGCCAGAGATTCCCCAGACCAGGAAACCAACTTGAAGTCTTCTAGGTGTTGGGCTAGCACTCAAATGTAATGCCCACACTCCTTCTAACTACATCAATAGGCAGATGGGTTGGTATATAAAGACGGCCATACCTCCAAATGAAAGCATTGGTGGATGCCTTTCACAAGAAAATGCCACAGAAAACCTCTCAGATCCTGAAAGTTTGACTCAGATTCTGCTTACTGATCCTTATGCTCTAAATACTCATGGTCTCCCTAACCATATCTGTGGTACACTCTAGCCGTCATGAACAGACCTGTTCAGCAGAATGTTTACCATTTCCATTAAAACCAAACATGTTCTGGGGAAGAAAACACCCCTATTCAAAAATTCTACATGCTTAATGCCTATGAAATGTGGATAGGATATTAAAGAAATGGGAAAGATGAGCATCTATTACCGATTACAGGGAAGATGTTGTGCTATACAGTCACACATTCAGACTGCTACTCCTGCCATTTCCTCCAGACATCTAATTTCAGTGCCCTGCAGAACCACAGTTAGAAGCCCAGGTTTATTGTAAAGGGAAAAAGACAGACATTTTCAGACAGCAGCTCAAGAGCATAGATGCATGCCTAAAAGGACACTTGGTCTACAGTCAAACTGCAGTATTCATCTCAGCTTGGATCTGAGAAAGTTCATTTATCTAGCTTTCTAAGCGTGACAAGACTAACTTGGTATTTGACTTTTACAAATTCATAACACGATTCTTGTCTGTTTGCACGAGCATGTAAGTAATAACAATCCGACACACTTAATGTTACCTTTGCAAAGGCTGAGCACAGGCACAAGAGCTAAAGCACATCTTCCAATGACACCTACAGTGCCAAAAATATTGGTTTGTAGGGTAACAACAGATATCCCTTTGCTCTGGAGCTGTGTTCTCACGTGCTCACCGGGGAAAAAAAGATCCTGAAATTGATGCTGAACTATGTGCTGTCCCTAAAGGCTTAAACACACACCTCCTTTTCTCCAAAGGCAATGAACCAACAACACCACTACATACCCATCGTAAGGGGTCACAAGACCCTCCTCAGGTACTTAGATTGACAAATCCATGTTGTCATTGACTTCTGTGTCCAATGGCCTCACCTGGCCAGCAATCTCCTGAACAGTGAAAAACATAAAATATTCTTCAGTCATCACGTCGGCCCTTTTCCATCTGACCCCTGGCTTCAAACCATTCACAGCTCTGACCACGTGGAGCAACTCCTGTGAGTGAGAACTATTCATCCCTTGAAGCTTAAAAATGCCCAACCAGCTACAATTGCTTGAACTCACAGAGAGAAAAATTAGAATCAGCTGTTTAGCATAGCCTAAGAGTCTTCATGTTATGGGAGCTTGAAACTATTCCACCTAAACTGAGAGAAATAAATGGGGGGATGGGGGAATGGTGTGTCCCACAAGTCAAGAAGGAATATATTTTGTCTCTGCAAGCCAAGAAGGACTATATTTTGTCATGGCTCTTCACAACAGCAGTGGTAAAAACCACTTTGCATTCATGACTTACTGTTGCTTTAAAAGAACCTCACTTGCTGTCTAAGTATTGTACAGGTGGAAATAGGCGTGATTCGGGAACACAGATCGTGCATTCATTGTCGAAGTTGTGTTTTCCTATCTGAACCGGACATTTCCATGGGCTGTTGCCACCTCTTCCTAAAAGCACCGTTTCTGAAATACCTATGGCAGCAACACTGAATAGCTACTTTTCTGCCAAGTGACTTAGAAAATAAGTCGCATAGGGCAAGTATAACTTAAGAGTGGACAACATGTCCTGCACGACTCATACCAACCCCTCCCTGCTATTCTGGTAGGTAGGGATGTGAACTGGCTTCATAGCTGGGCAGCTTTCCCTCCTCAGACTCTGTTTGTGCCACTTATCGTCGGGGAGAAATCAATGTCTGTTTACTTTCTCTGAGTAAACTGGGGGTGGGAAAGGGGAGGAGTCTCAAACCCCATAAACCAAAATGAAAAATTCAAGGAAAGCTGAAAATTGTACCAGCCTGTTGTACATGTACCCATGCACAGATGAGAGAAGAGAGGAATTTTAACTTGGAGAGAAGGTGGGGTGACTCTTCCATCACTGCTTCCACCTTTGCCCTTGGCTTTTGCAGCACTGTTCCCAGCTGCCAGTGTGGAGGAGAGCGGTCTGCTCCTTTACTTACAATAGTAAGGGCTGTGTCCTGGGATTGCTTAAATCCTCTGCATTCTTAAAAAAAGGTCTTTCAATCTTTGACATTTTAAGTCAGAAATAAAAGCAGCCAAGCACATTATTAAATTCGGCCTCAGTTTCAAGAAAGGGATGGGTGTGGGTGTGTCTGACCATGAGTACACTGGGGAGATAACTGTTTCTAGGAGAAGAGTGTCAACTTTTATTTTTGGGACAGCAGAGTTGGCAGACGCTCTTGGCTTCCACTGCACAATTCATGTGAAATGAAAAAAAAAAAAAGAAAAAAAGAAAAAAAAAAAAAAGAAATTTAACTGGTGCTGCCCAAGAAAACCAGACAGACACACACGAAAAAGGAATGATGTACCATTTAAAGCATTAAATACACACACACGCACACACACACAGGACTCTGCTTTATAGGATTTGAACCATATGCGCATATACACATACACATGCACTAACTCACACCCGTAAATCATTTAGCCAGACTATCTGTCTGGTGTGTGGAACAGAAACACACTTATGAAATCTGTTTTCTTCTTTTAGCAGCAGGCTAATAATTGATAAAGAGCCAGACTGGGGGCTCTGAGTTTTATGTGACAGATATACAAGGCTGCAGTTCTCCTCGTGGGCGCTTTGCTTGCTCTCTCTGCTTGCAGCAGCTCCAGCCCAAGAGCAAGCAAAGCCCCTCGCTGGCTGGCACGGCCCAAGGAGCCAGCAGCTGCCAAGGAGGGCAGGGCTGATCGCCTGATTTAGCTGAAGCAACAAGAAAGCAGCAGGCAGTGGGGTGACCCAAGAGGCACAGGAGCCAGCAGTGCCTACGGTGCGGTTGGGTGGTGGTGGTCACCGGCTGGGTCCTTCGGGCAGGGCCTGGACACAGGCGCGCGCTTGCAGTGGGGTCCCAAGCCTCCCTCTGCAGCACCCCAGCAGCCGGCTGCGCGGCGGGGGTGGCAGCACGGTCTCACTGTAATGAGAGAGCGGGCAAAGCCGCAGAAGCGAAAATGCCCTTGTGGCCCTTCTTGAAGGCACCCTCACCGGCTGCGACGATGCCTGGAGGCAGGGAACCACAGGCAGTACCAGGGAAAATAATGGGCTATGCCAAGAGCCAGGGCATTCCTCCCTCCTCTGCGTGTTGCCTGAAGTACAGTGCCAGCCCCAGACACTGTATCAATGAGATATTGTCTGCAGTTTATTTTTCTAGGGTTTTTTTCTGCCTCTCTCTCTTTTCTGCGTGGCCCTGTCCCACCCTTCTCAAACAAACTCTAAGGCAAAGTTTAGTGTATGACAGGGCTGGCCTTGGGAGCAGGAGGTTGGGCTAGAGACCTCCCGAGGTCCCTTCCAGATGGAACGATCCTGTGATCCCTCCGGGTACCACTGAGCACCCAGCTCAGACTGCCTACTTCTCTCAGGCTTCTGCATCCTGTCTTCTGCTCCCCATTCTCCCTCTTCACACGGGACTAACTCCCCACTCTTTTAACACATGCTGAGATCATGAAAAAAATTAAATGTAAAGCAAAACACAGACTTAAAATATAGTGAGATTATGGTGGGGGGGGGGGGAATGAAAAACAACCCACTCTGAAATTATTCCCATATTGCTTGGCATAACTAAGGGGCAACTCTTTTTCATGCAGTTCCATTTTTTTTGGCCACTTCATTCCCTCACATTGAAGGGCCACAACCACCGACTCAGACTCTCTTGAGAGGCATGACACGGATAAGCCCACTTTGGTGGATCTCGCAAAACAGAGAAGCACGTTTGCTTCAGTGCCTGGAGCCTGCCAAGTAAGCCTGCCAACAGGAGGTGTTGCTGGCACAGAAAGAGCATTTACCAGGCTTCCCGCTAACAGAAATACCTGGTGCTTGTAGTGATCTTCCTTCTGTTAGGCTGTAAGGAGTCCAAGGCTGCTTTGTTTGTGCTGAGCCCTGCACGAACACAGGCGGAGAGAGAAGCCACACTGCAGATCCTGATTTTTACTAATTGCATCTGCCTTGATTTTCTCCCCCGCATCATTCCTGTGTAAAAGGACCAGAGCTGCCTCAAGGATATGCCTCATTTTTTGACTCTATGACAGCTGGAGTGCAGTGTTCAACTTCAGGAATGCAGGCGTGCCATGCACACCCTGTCGAGTAAAGGAAAACAAGGTCTATGAGTGTCATCAGAAAACTGGCTTCTCACCTTCCCTCTGAGGCACAAAACCCACCGGCGGAGCAAAAAGAAATGAAACTTCACTTTTGGGATCTACAAGCTATTTTAGCTATACCATTCTGAGAAGAAACCATCAGGATTTTTAAAATTTAAAACACATTCAAGACAACAAACCCTTAAGATGCTGCTTCTGCTACAATGGCTTCAAAGTGCTTGCTCCCACCCTGGTAGCATTTGTATAGGTGTCACTGGGAGCAAGTCTGACTCGTGCTTGCTCTGAGGGACTTTGCTTCCAAGGACAGCACCACACAACCAAATCCCCGCTGAGTTAACACACACAGCTACTGATTCTGCTAGGTCCGCTCAGAGACTTCTGATTCAGGTTAGCTTAGCTTTTAAACCACATCACTGGTGAAAAGATGACTGTGCAGCACACTTGTGCCAAACAGGGCGCTCTAGTACACCAGAAAACAGTTTAGTGTGTAATCGTAGTGTGTTTGCACTCATCTGGTATGAGAGGCCTATGCCGTGCCGGGCATAGGGAAGGTGCCAGCTGTGTATAGCTACCACACACTGGGACTGGGGAGAAACAGAATTCCTTGCACTTTGGTGCTGACACTTTAATACTA
Organism: Egretta garzetta; assembly: GCF_000687185.1. Classification (NCBI taxonomy): domain Eukaryota; kingdom Metazoa; phylum Chordata; class Aves; order Pelecaniformes; family Ardeidae; genus Egretta; species Egretta garzetta. The sequence goes on from NW_009259588.1 coordinate 1,188,312, forward strand.
AATTGTTGAAAATTACGATGATTGCTATTCTGCGGAGCTATAGACCTTGGCATCCGCTTATTGCCAGAGAGGAAAGGGTAGAGGAGCGAGGCTCTGTCTTTAGCTGCTGTCCTCTGGGCTAGTTTTTCTACTCAGTTCTTGATTGCCATCAGCAGAGATGCTGAATTACGCTGAATTCCCAGAGTTGGTGCAACGCATACCACTTCCGGCTGACTTCAAATCAAGTAACCCTGTTTACGTCTTCAAACAGTTTGATCCAGGAATTTCGTGGGAGCTTTACCTTCTAACTCCAAGCTACATTTGGTTGAGTTTGGCCCTGCATGTGGGAAAAACCCTTTGGAGAAGTACAGTAGTTACTGTACAGACACAGCTGCTGTTTTTCCAAATGAAACACAGTATTTCATCTGTTTCAATGCTGTTTTAAGTCAAATCAATTTGGCCCATGACTCGTTCTGTATTTCTTTTGCCAGATTTGGTTTTTGTATTTGGAGTTTGGGCTGGTAAGTAATAATGACAACAACGTGTCTGAAACAAGCAGATATTAACTCCATCTATACCAGTGCAAGCAGAATTGTGAAAGGCTCTTGGTGCCAAATTTCAAGCAGGCTTTGGTATGCATGGAATACATTCAGGAGACGAGAATTTGGCAACAGAGAAATGCCAAGAAGCTGGGAGGGATGGTTGGTTGGAAAGAAGATCCAGGTTCTTGCTGTGGTGGGGAGATTCGATGAAATAAGCCACCTTATAAGGAGAGGACCAGATCCGATCTAGGTACCTGGACCAGCGATGAATGTGTGCTTAGTGCAAACCCTGCTGCCTAGCACACGGCAACCACTCGCTCCAAAAGTGAAATGGTTAAGACAACTGTGAAGCTGCCATGTACAGATCAGTGAAGTATGCAGCATCTTACCAGCTGAAATATTTGAGGCCAAACATTAAGTCATTACTCATTGGGAGCTTTGCCATTAAGCTCCCTCTCCCCTGATATTTATGATTAACACTTTAAAACATCTGCATTGCCTTTTTGACTCAGAAGAATTCCAGTTAAAGGGAACCGATTTTCTGTAGCAAGGTTTCAGACTGCTACCAAAGAAGAGACTTCTAATTCAGCTATCTCTATCCTTTACTATTCCCAAAGCAGTAAATTGCCTTTGGGAAGGAGGCATCTCCCTGTACCCCAGCTCAGGGCTCACTACCCTTCCAGGCATGCACCCTGCAGTGGCCGTCAGCCCCTCTGCACCTCACCAAGTGCTAATGAGCACCCTCCCCTCTCGGGGTCCCAGGCTACTGGAGACACATGTGAGCATTGGCCCTACACATTTGACCCCTCCTTTGCAGCACTAGCAGTAGGATACCTGGCCAGGCTGATGGGCTGTCCCTTAGAGAAGTTACAACGGAGGCTCTGCTGGCAGCAGAAGCGAGCCCGGCGAGGGAAAGCTGCTGTGGACAGAAGGTACTTCCCAAACTGGGGTTTTGGTTGAAGCTCCCGAAAAAGGGAAAGCAAAGTGTGTATGAAGATGAAATAAGAGACAGACGAGTGCAGAAGCACACGAAGCACAGAGTGAATGTTTTTTTCTTTTTACAAGCTCTTCCCAATTAAAAGAGGGGGAAAGCAGAAAGTACTTGAAAATAGGACCTATGGTTGCAGAACCACATTTCTGAACTACAGACCTCTCAAGTATCAAGCTACACTGCAGAATGACTAATTGTGGGGTGACTAATCCCTGTCTCTCCTCCAAAACTATTACTTCACAGTGGCCAAGAAAACATACCATAAAGATGTTGTTATTGCATCACTCGCATTTACTTGCATTGAGGAAGACCGAGCCTTTTACGGTACTTGTCTGATTACCAAGAGATATACTTCTTCCATGTAAGAAAAGAAAGGACCACTTAGTCTTCATAGTTCATCCTGGACAGTCATGAAGGTGTTTGGTTAAATGCCTAGGGACCAGGGAGCTGGCTTTCAAGTGAAGAAAAAAAAAAGTATTTTGAGGGGGAGGGGGCAGGGAGATGGCAGAAGCAGATGGATATTCAGGTTGACAGAAAATGAAAACCTGCCTTCGTCTTGCTTTCATTAGTCTTCATTATATGACCACGACAGCTTTAATTGCTGCCCTGCATACATAAGTAATAAAAATGTAAAATGTTTAAATGAACTGTGGCTCCCAAATGCCATTATAAAAGATTAATGATAAGTACTCTTTGCTAACTTAAACGTCTTCAAGAAACACATCTGAGCAGCCCTTGTGGTTAAGATGATATTAGAATAATATTTGCTGGACCACTTGTCTCAAACCATTATGCACCAAGCTTTGATGGTTTTGATTATTCTGTATTTAGCTAGTCTGAATTCTAGACATATTTGATTCCAATTTACTCATTCCTGACAAGTTATCCCACTCCTGCAATCCAAAGAAAGAGTCTTCAGGTACTCATATTCTGTCTTCAAGAACTGCTGATGTTTCCTTCAATAGTTTTTACTGCCAAAGTCATTGAATGTAGGGTTTATTAGTAGCACTTCAGAAGTTATCGTGCTAATTAATACAATATCCAGCTGAAGGGGAAAATACAATCTTTTCTATTTAAATTGGAAGCAGTACCAGGACCCATCTTTGAACTGCCACTTTCCCTCGAGGGGCACAGATTTGAGTCTCTTTGAATTCACATGTGAGAGTGGAGTTTTATTGCTAAAAGGGCATCAAAGCTCCAGCTCTGCATGGAGCAAAGGGTGAGACCATGACTGAACCTTGCACACATGGCCAGCAGAGCAGGGGCAGGATGACAGAGCTAAAGTGACCTTCTGTTCTTTTCTCCCTGTTGTCTACAGGCAACAACCAAACTTCTTAAATGGGCACTACCAGCTTTTCCATGGATAAGCACCTCCCCTGCGAAGTCAGCTAGATTCTCTTGACAGCTACACATCTATGGGAATGAAGAGATCTGCACAGGTGAGCCGAACTTCTTCTGTGTGGTGTACTCTGATGTTTGGCTTTTAATCCAATTTTCAGCTAGTACTAACAGATTTGGGAAGACTTATAAAACTCGATACTCTGCAGCATAAACCACTTTCTTGCTATTTAGGATTGGACTAGGATTTTCACAAATGGCAGGAATTTGCTGGCTGCAGAGCTTTTTTATGCCATCCTTTCCAGTGTCCCTTGTGGAGGCCAAAAACTAGACTGGGGGGCTACCAAATCATATATTTCTATGTTCCTTTTTCTGCTTTAGTGCTCATGTCGCTATATTCCACTCAATGTTGACTTTCATAATACAGTCTCCTCTGCCAGGAGTGGATTATATTGGCTACTTAAGACCTTCCAGGCCTTCACCAGGTCTCCCACACAATGATGTCCAAATTTTCCCATTTCCCGTTCCACTCCTATTAGCTCTTCGGGCTCATTTCTGTACACATGGTCCCATTTCTATTTCCTGACCACCGTTTGGAAGCTGCCTCCCTAGTAAGTCTGGCTCCTGGGCTCTCGTCTCTTCCTGCACAGTCTTCTGGGCTGGTCTCATTCCAACCTGCAGGCCAGGAACTTTTCCAAGACAGCTAACCCCTCTTCAGTGCTGCAAAAAAATCCCTGACGACCACTGAACCCATTCTCTGTTCAGCATCGCAGAATAGACTGACACAATTAGGACCACAGGGTTAATTATATTAGGGGAGCACAGGATAAGATTGCTGTTCCTGAGAAGAAGAGCAAGGTGCTGGAGAAAGAGCAGCGTGGCTTTACTGTTGCTATTTCACAGCTGGCTGAGCGAGAACTTGGCTCTACTCTTCCCAGCCTAAGAAGTAGGGGCAGGAGCCCCAAGGCACAGAGGCTGGCTTGCCAGGTCTTTTAAATCAGTGACAGGGGGAGTAGAAGGAGCTCCTTCCCCTTTCTGTCTCTTTCTCGTGTCGGGGAAACTCCTCAGGGTGGTGCTCGGTCTCCTGCAACTCTTCTCCTGCTGCGGCAGCTGCCCTGGAAGCCCCCAGACATTCCCAGCAGAGTCTGGACGGCTGCTTTGGTGACAACCTGGGCTCAATTTAATGAGAACGTTCACGTTCACTTGCTATGCTGGCGGCCTGCCAGCATATTTTCTTGAGGCACATAAGAGAGAGAAGGGAAATGGTGATTTTTAACAGGGTTTTTTTTTTTTTTTCATCCAGCCAAACCTGACTGGAATTTCATGGATGAAAGAAAAGGCACTTCTCTAGCCCAGGGGCTTTGTCCCTGCCAAATTATAAGGGCCTGCTGCAAACAATGGAGGTGTTAGAGCTTCTAAAAAAATAAAAATGTTGAAAGAATCTTTTATAACGGAAAATATTAGGCAACCTAAATCTTGGGCCAGCTGGTAGCGGGCAGTATAATGCAAGCTCTTTGGAGGAGAGCTGTGCAAATAATGGGTTTTCAGAATTTCTCTTCTCCCACTCCCCCCCAAGTTTGAACTATTTTAGCTATTTTCTCCAGCTGAAAGTATTTGCCAAATTCAGCCGGTTGCTAAATTCTCCTCAAATTTTTCTTTTCTCCATCGACAAGTTTCTTGTAAAAACAAACCCATTCTCCCACCTCCGGCTCGGAATTACGGTGCTCACCAGTGACACAGTTAGGAAGAAATCTGCCTGTGGTCAGCTCTTTCTTTTTTTTGCTATGTTCTTGTCGGAGCTCACATGTTACAGTAACCAAGCTGGCCTGATAGCTGTGCCTGGCAGTGTGCAGGGGAGGTTTTCCATTAGTCTCCACCATCCCTGGATCAGCCTGCGCCGGCTGAGAGCCTTCTCACAGTGTGGGGCTGGAGGTTCATTAGGTTGTGGTTTTCAGGCTGGCTCTTCGCTGGACCAGTTCATAATGATGATGTTTCTGGTGTCAACTGCAGACCAGATGTTGCACCTCAGCGCCGCACTGCCGGAGGGGAAAGCTTTGAGGCGACACGGGAGGCGGGAGGCTCTGAGCGCTCAAAGTCATTGATCCCATGGCATTTCTTGTATCCGTGCAGGTGTTAACCGTGGCGTCCTGGCCAAATCCCGTTCTGGCACATCACCAGCTCTGGCAATTTACCTACTTAAAATCACCTCTAATTGCAGGAGTTGTTCCTCTCTTCCCTTCTTTAGCAACAGATCTGTGCATTAATGGCTGCTGCATCCCTACCCCACTGCTCCAGGGGACGGTGAAGCCATCCTTGTGCTTGCAGCCTCCAACATCCCTGGGGATGAGCAGTGGCCCCCTGCACAGGGCTGGAAGGGAGCTGCCCCGCAGCGCCAGACAGAAATGACAAAGACCTGAGGTGAGGCTGCAGCAGGCCTGCCTGTGGCAGTGGGGCACTATAAATGTATTTAAACAAGCTGCCTGAGCCCAAAAACGTAGTTCCAAAGTAATGAAATGCGGTTGTTTGGCAGTGGCAGACACTGCCTTGCTTTCAGAGGCTGCTTTATGACTGTTAGTGTAACATAGCCCTTCTAAAACCTCCCCCGCTTCTTTCTTTTCATTTTTTTTTTTTTTTAAATTATAAAATCTGTCCTCAGAGAGTCTGAGCCAAATTTTCAAACAGAATATTCAGGTCTTCTGTTTAGGGCTCTAAGTGAACCTTGAAGTACGAGTGCGTATTATTATAGAGCCCATAAGCTGCAGGACCAGACAGATAATGTCGGTACCCACGTTCGAAAACAGACTAGTGAAAATTTTGCCATGAAAGAACTATTAAAACAAATTAATCTCTGGTGGCAATTTGAAGTGAAGCAAAACTCCTAGTCTGAATGCAATCTTTTTTTGTTGGTGGTGGCGTTGCATCTTGGTTGGAGCGAGCCACAGCCAGCCAGGCGTGGGGGGGACCCACAGCCAGCCAGGCCTTTGTTTGTGTCTAGCGCAGCATAGAGCTGGGCAAACTCTGGCTTGGGTTACGGCCCCGCAGCCGCAGGGGTTTCCACCAGGGCAGGCTTGGATCCACTGCGCTTAATCGCATCAGCAGAGCAAGGAGGAGTCGAGACCACCGGGAATGAAGGCGCTGCTTGGAGCTTCCGTAACGTCTGTAAAGTTCAGCCACACGGGAGCAAAGGAGGGTTAAACCAAAACCTCACATTCAGTGACTTGGCAGTAAACATTGAACGCAACCAAGGCTGAAATACTAGCTTTTCCATTTTCCTCACTGCATAGCCACTTGAAACATTGCCCCCTCTTCTTTTAAATCTGGGAACCCGGGTGTATTCCCTGTCTGAAGCTCTGGGCAGAAAACTCTTTCTGAAGCTTTCTTTTGCCATTTGAGAGCATGATGGAAACTATACAGAGGAAGGATTGTGCTGTAGCTATGGGCCTTCTAAAATAATTGCTTCGCGCATAAATATTGATAGTCAGTGCTGGCTTCTATTTTTACACAGCATAACTGAAAAAATATACATATAAAACTTAACAAAGAATATCTTCCTAAAATAAGGAGCAAAACCAACCTCAAGTATAAACAGCCATAACCAAGAAGAAAAAAAAAAAAACAAAACAAAACCCAAAATAAAACAAGATGTATTTTGGGGCAGGTTCCTTTCTATTTTTTCAATCTTCTGTCATTATTCTATCTGTGAGTAAAGCCTTAACATGGATTACTTTGGGACCCTTTGAGGCTGTGTAAATATGTATCGTTGCTAGGCTGTGAAGCACCCCAGCTCCATGCCACACAGGCTGCACACATTAGCAGAGTAGGGACAAAGCTAGTGAAGGCCACTGGATCAGACAGAGCCGAACCTGGCTCCCCGTTGCAGTGATCTTGATGGTTGGAGAAGGCAGCAGCCATTAATGGTCCCATTCTTCCTGGTAGGACACACACTCTCCCCTAGGAGGTGTACCCAGTTGTGTGCAGGAGCAAGTGGCAGGGACACCTGCTTTGGGTTGTATTGGGTCTAGGAACTTGCAATACTGTAAGACTAGAGACAGCAGCCTTTGTACTAAACACTTTTGCTCAAATCTTTCCAAATGTGAGCACTGCCCCTGCACTGAGATTTCTGCTTCACCCTGTTCAGTCCCCTCCAGGATGCAGTCTGGGACATTGCCATGATAGGTTTGGCCTCACTAGTTTGGCCCATTTGAGCAGCAGAAAATCTTCTTGAGCCTAGTGAGCTTCACTGGATGGAGAAAGCCTCCAACAGCCAAGTGACTGTCGGTACAGTAGGGTCTCCTTGACCCAGTCTGCCGCGTGACCCAGCTGCCGCTCATCTGTTGCCTACCTCGCAGCCTTCATCAAAGCTTCTCACTGGGTGCTTCTGGTTTCCCCACTTGTGTACATCGCCCCCACCATCAGAACTGAGACCCCTCCGAAAGCCAGTTTGCAGACAAGGTGTGTCTCCTTCCAGATTTGTCTCTCTGGGATTCAAACCAGCAGAAGCCAGAAGCAGGAAATTAAGGGATTGCCACCATTGTGCTCCCCGCCGCATGCAGATAAGCCACTGACCTGCTGAAGGAAGAGGAACAGATAGGGAGGCCAGCATGAGCAGGCACGACCAGGTGCCAAGAAGCCCAACAGCGTCTTGGCTTGATTCAGGAATAGTGTGGCCAGCAGGACCAGGGAAGTGATCATGCCCCTGTACTCCACACTGGTGAGGCCGCACCTTGAATACTGTGTTCAATTTTGGGCCCCTCACTACAGGAAAGACATTGCGTTGCTGGAACATGTCCAAAGGAGAGCAACAAAGCTGGCGAGGGGTCTGGAGCACCAGTCTTATGAGGAGTGGCTGAGGGAACTGGGGTTGTTTAGTCTGGAGAAGAGGAGGCTGAGGAGAGACCTGATCGCCCTCTACAACCACCTGAAAGAAGGCTGTAGCGAGGTGGGGGTCGGCCTCTTCTCCCAGGTAACGGGTGATAGGACGAGGGGAAATTGCCCCAAATTGCACCAGGGCAGGTTTAGGTTGGACATCATGAAAAATTTCTTCACCAAAAGGGTTGTCAAACATTGGAACCCAGCCCTGGAGGTATTTAAAAGACGGGTAGATGAGGTGCTCTGGGACATGGTTTAGTGGTGGACTTGGCAGGGTTAGGTTAGTGGTTGGACTTGATGATCTTAAAGGTCTTTTCCAACCTAAACAACTGGCCTCAGACCCACAAGTTCAGCCAGACTTCCCACGTCAGGATAGGTGGCTGATGGGCCTTGCAGCACTGATAATCAGCATCCACAGGCCCAACCACCTGGCCAGATGGAGCCTGGAAGACAGCTGGGATGAGAGTGATGCAACTTCACCTTCCCTAAAGAGCCAGGATGGGGCTGGGGTGCATGAGCTTTTTTCTTCTGCAAGGCAGCCAAAGTGCAGTGGGTGTAGCGCAGCTACTGCACTAACCCCTTTTTTTGACTGCAATAAGCCGGTTGTCCTCTATTCCCTTTGCCCACTCAGTGTTTCTTGCACAACATAACTTTGAGCATAACGCTCTGGAGAAGCCGGATTTTGAGCCCAATTCTGATCTCACTTATTCTGGCATAATTCAGGAGTAACTACGCTTATACTTGTAGAAGGTCAAAACCAGTCCCTTTCAACTGGGAAAAATCTGTGGTCTGCAGAAAGAAGAAAATAATCAAAGATGTGATTTTTTTTCTCCTCCAAAGTTCAGTATTTTTTTGGCTAGCTCTTTAACTAATTCTAAAAACAGTTTTGGGGGCGGGTGGAACCATGGTACCTAAACATTTGGCATTATGATGCAAAATTTTATAAAAGAAAACACAAATTGGAAAATTTCCATCAGCTGAAAATAGTACTAATACAGTCTACAGTGGCAACTTGTGTTATAAGACAGAATATGGCAATGCTGGGATGCGTGGTTTCACTTATTGAAGAGCACTGACTGAACTCCATTGAGTAATGTCAAGCGGATGCTCAGAAAACAGAGCTAAAAACACTGCTCTTTTCCCCTCCTGTTGTGGAAGGGTGCATCCCATCAGTGCTGAGGAACGGCATCCAGCAGGCAAGGTTTCTGTACACAGGCCTGGACCTGTAATGCTACCACACTCAGTAAGCTACAAAGCAACCAGGAGCTCAAAAAGCCCTCCCACGGTCAGTGTCGTGCTGTGACTGCTGCCCCCGCGGGTCCGGTTTCAATGCCCACAGCACCCAGGATGCCCTGAAGTACGAACCCTCCTCTGCTCCTCATGGTGGCCCAGTGGGGGCTGGACCCTCAGGCAGCTCGCTGGGATGCGTGCAAAGCACGTGGCGTGCTGACAGTGCAGCCGGTGAGCTAGGCAAGCTGCTGACATGGTGCCTTGCTGAAGTGTGCATGCATGCCAAGCTACAGGTGGCCACGGTGGGAGAAGACGGGAGGAGGGAGGAACCCCAGCCACTGACTGGGTTTATCTTCCAGCTGAGTATCAGTCCAGATTAACTGCATGTGTGACCACAGAGACTTAAACTCATTCCTCGCCATGGTTATCAAGCATGGCTGTGAAGCATGACAAAATTTTAGAAACAAAGATATTTAGAGCCTTCACATAAGTGCAGCCCAGTGCTGTGTCGCGTGACTCGCTGGATTTAGTAAACAAGAGGCTTTATGTGCAGTCGGCCATCCCAAGCACATTAAAGAAAGGTCCAAAGGGAATAAAATCTTGATTTCATGGATAAAAAAATCACAAGGGGTTTTGACCAAGTACCATGCCAGCTGCTGTGGTGCCATGCTGGTTTTGCAGCAGCTTAGCAGCCCTCAGCAGCGTGTTGGTGGGGGCCAGCGGCAGGAGAGGTCCTCTGCTCTGGGAGGCAAACGGGGTACCCTTCTGCTCTTCTGGGAAGCGCCCTCAAACTGGGGACACCCGACCGAGGTAGCCACAAGAATCCGGACAAAGCATTAGCGTGTAAAACCACAAACCCCAGGGCCAGGCTGCCTGGGTCTTTCCTTTTCGACCGGAGCAGTTCAGACACATTAGGCTGATAAAGATCTGCCCAGAAAGAAAAGGCCTTTCTGTGTTTTCCATCACCCAGCAGAGCCGGCGGCGGGAGCGAAACTCTGCTGTAATCTGCATCGGGGCTGACGTGCGTATGGCGAGTTTGCTATCCTGCACTTCACAGCCCTGGCTGCGGGGAAAGGAAATGTTGGGGTTTTTTAGGTCAACCGCTGGACCAGTAGGTAGCGGTGGTGAGTGAGTGATGTACCGGCGCTGTGCTTGACCACTGCTTCAGAGCTCAGAGAGCGTACTTGAGTCACCAGAAATGCGCATACTTCGGCCACAAAAATGTTTTAGTGACACACTGTGTTATATAAGAAGTTATTTAACATTATTAGTCAATCAAACACTCTGTTTAACTCTTTAGGACTATAAAGCTCAGGCAGGCCACGTACACGTGAACCACATGTAGCAAGCATTTTCCATTATAACTTTTAGCAACGAGTTTTAAGTCTCTACTTATCTTTTGGTACACCCACATGTTTTAGAAGGGGTTGGGTAAACCAAAATTTATTTACTGGATCTAAGCTTTTGTTACGCTCTTCACTATGTGGCGGCCTGCTTCACCAACACATCCTACTAATGCAGTGGTTCCTGGCCCCCTTGGTCCCTGGCAGCCATACCAAGGGGTTAATCTGCTAAAGGCAGCATCCCTCCCTGCAAGCTGGGATGACTTCGAGAGACACCCTCGGGCACCCTGTGCCTGGGAGCACTGCGAGAGGCCTCCAGTGCCTGCTAACTTACACGGAAGCAAGACGATCGTTGCTATTCAATGATCACATGGATGTTCAAGTGACCATCTGCAACAAAGGTGGCCCTCGGCATGGGCCAGGTACTTCACCATTGTGGTTTGGCAGGCATGTAGCGCTGCGAGGAGAGCAGCGCCCGGCTCCCATCCTGTCCCTCCGGTGCGCACCCATGTGCTCGCGCTCCATGGGTTAAACCCCGAAACTACTGACTTTCTAAATTGAGAGCGAGAGTTTTCTGATCTTGTTCACCACTCTCGAAATCAACATTCTAAAGCGTCGATGGCATTGTGCGCTGCAGGGAAAACCGAACCAGAAACTCCTACACTGGCCAACGCCTTCGTGTAGGTGCTTGGGTCGTCATTTGCATGGCTGAGGTCAGCGGGAGTCATGTGAGCGGCTGCAGCAGAGCGCCCCGAAAACACCCGGTGCCTCCTGCTCCCAGGGACACTTCCCTGCTGAAAGGGCAGTTTTGATCCCAAAGACAAGGAGGGACAGGGAAATGGTGCTGGGGTTCCCCCCCACAGTTTCTCTGCCCAGACCACATTGTTCAGTTGGAAAGTTAAAGAGAAAAGAAGATGAGTTTTCATACACCCACCTGCGCAGACTCATCCCAGGAGTCAGGCAGAGTTCGCTCCCTCCCACGCACACCGCTGCTGTGCAGCCTTGGCCCTGGAGTCCCTTCACCCCCGTACCCCCCCTCTGCTGCTGGATGGAGAAACCACCATAAACCCGCTTTAATCGCTCTGACCAGCACCTGCCAGAAGGAGGGTGATGAGCAGTCTCCCTGGGGCACGTCCCTGGGGCAGGTCCCAGGGGCACCACTGGCACAGGGTTTGTTTCCACAGGTGCACTGAAGTGTGGCTGTTCTCAGCCCACACCCAGCCAGGCCCACACTCACCCCACGCTGGGGCAATGCAGCCAGGGCCCCATGGATTGTGCTGTGGTGGGTCTCCCCTCCCTGCCCAGCCCGCGACATTGCTAGGAAGGAAAAGTCCATGGCTTCTGCTTCCTTGCTGGCAACCAGGTCCTTCTCCTCCTTCCTCTGCCTCTCCTGTTCTTCACCCCACAACACACTTTTTTTTTTGCAACACCATTCCACTACTAAATTATGGGGCTGCCAAGGGTTTGTCACAAGGCATGGTGGGGATGGAGCCTTGTCGAGGGCAGGGGGGTTGCTGTGGGTCAGACCAAGGGGCTTGGTACCCCTTCCCAGCACTGCCCATCCAGCAGCAGCAGCAGGGAGCGCTTGGCTGGTGAGGTCCTTCAAAAAGTCCCTTGAGCTAAGCCCCTGTATCACCAGGGATAAACTCTGTTCCCTCTGCACGTGCCGCTGGCGTCTCAGCCTCTTGCAGTGGGGGTACTTCAGAAGGAGCTCGCCATTGGATGGGAGCCATCCTGCTGTGCCAGCAGGGCAGACAGGGTTAAAAACGAGAGGAGTGTCTGCCTGTGCTTGGGGTAGGTGGAAAGCATGGGAGTAACTCATTCAATATGCCAAAAGGTGCGTGCTCAATCTAGTGTCATCGTCCGACTAGGGCCAATCTATTTTATAGGATAAAATACACAAGAAGCTTACGGTAAAAAAATAATAAAAAGAAGACACTGCCAGGAGGATGAGAGCAGTGGGCTGGATCAGCTCGGCCCAGGCAGGAGCCCTGGAAGGGGGCCAGGGAGGCAGGAAAGATCCATGAGGAGTTTCCTGCAAAGAAATCATTCAAGAAATTGGGCAGAGGCAGTGTGCATGTGACGCCTGTGTGGCTCTGCTTGGGTGGAGGGGGAGCCATCTTCTGGGAAAGCAGCCCAGCCTGGAGATTTAGAGGGGGGTGAGGGGAAAAGAAGGCGCAGTTTGGATCAACCTGACTCAAAATAATATGTGGTTTGTATTTTCTAAGGAGAAAATTAAAAAAACAAAAAAGTAAGTAGAGCAAAAGATTTTATGTTGGAGGAAATGTCATTTTTCCTATTAAAAAACCAAAACAAACCACACCATAAAACCCCCAAACCTTGCAGTTAAAAAATTCCTGCCAAGCACAGAAATATTTTCTGGTGAGGTCCAGAGGTCTCTGCTCTCCCCCAATACCATGAAACTGGTGTCACTGGAATGTCCCCCAGCTGGATGGGAACACCACAGCATCCAATTTTGGGACCCTCCATCATGGGTGTTCTCGGAGATTTCACACCCCAGCATCAGGTTTGTAAATGTCACCCAGTGCAGGGCTTAAAAACGCATCTGAAAATGCAGAGCCTGTTCTCCCGGGACCTCCCGGAGTGGCAGACAACCAACCTCTCAGCCGGCAAGCCCCTGCACCCCTGTCCCAACCAGTCTGAGGGTAAGGGATGGTCCTGGAGCTGGCAGAAACTGCCATGGGGAAGCCAAGAGAGTGACACCAGTGGAGTGGAACCCGCTCTCAATTTGGGTGCCAAGGGCTTGCTTACAAACAGCTTCAGCATCGCTGGCATTCGGTGGCCCCAGCAGCATGCATAGGGCACCCCCCAGCCGGGCAGGGGGGGTGATGGCCAAGAGAGATGCCTAAAACAGCCACGAGCAGTGCACGACTGCCCAGCTGGGCGGCTGCTCCCACCGAAGCAGCTACAGACCAGTGAAGTCAAGGCAGGGAACTGGCCATCAGGCTGAGAGTAAGCCCCGGACTAGGGCAGCTCTGCCACCAGTACCCACTGTCAGCATCTGCTCTATGTTATTTTTGACCCAGAAGCCCTCCGTCAGCAGTGCTGGAAACAGGCTGGGTACAGGAGCTGTGGGTGCGAAACTAATGCAAGAAGAGGTGCTGGGAACTGATGCTGACGGCATTTTTGGAAACT
>NW_009259588.1:1202790-1219105 GCF_000687185.1 Egretta garzetta
CCCGAGATGAAAAAAAAGGGATTTCCTAAAACGACTGAAAATGAATTTGCCACATCTGCAAAGAGTGGCTTGTGCGTTGTCTGTCCCTGAAAGTAGCTAAGGAAGCTTAACAGTCAGCAACTTTGCAGTTGAAATGACAAAAGCTAATGTGCCCCTGGGTGATGGCAAGCACCAGGTATTCTACCAGTCACCTTATCTCCTGAAAATGCAACCATTCGAATTGTTAAAGCTCCACGAGTTTGCACAGTCCAAAAATACAGTCTCTTTGGCCAAAAAAAAAGCTGGTTTTTGAATCAAGAACAGCTTGTAATTAAAGCCAACAGTATGAGAATCTGTAACTGATCTGCTCTGAACAAATTATTTGGCTACCTGAAAAGAAGAGAATCAAAACCTGGGATTTTTTTTTTTTTTTTGGAAATAGGCTCAAAGAAGAAAAACATTAATTTGCTGAGAATGAGGAAACAATATGGGCAAATTAAAACAGGCAAACACTTGAGCTCCATATTGGGCAAGCATGTGAAAAGGTGGAGAAGATGGGACTTGCTTTACTTTGATGAACAGTCCAACCACTGCTTATGACATAAAATTAGACCATTTGTTTAAAAAAGAGCTGCAGAAGCCAAGAAGATCTTATGCCATTGACCTTAACACTCCTCTGTAATGTACTTGATGAGAGGGATTTTGTTTTATTTTTACTGAGACAAATTCAATAGATTTACAGTGATGAATGCAATAAAATTACACACATGGTGAAGGAAAGCTTAGCTTCAAGGCAGTACAGCTCTGTCCAAGAAATTTAACTCCTTGAAATTTGCCATTTTCAGCTGGAAAGGAAAAATCTCAGAGGCATGACTCCAGCAAGGCTATTTAGTCAAACAGTACCAGATGGATGTGTGGGATTCACCTTCTGCTTTGGTTATGAATGAAAGGAGTCAGCTAGGAGTTTGCTGAAGGCTACTTTTGCCTAAAGAAGTCTGGTTAAGATGTGGTTAATGTAGCCGTGCTCGCGCCTGCTATGCTTTGAGGAGGGCACATGTGGAAATGAGAAGAAGCTCAGAGGAAGCTGGGTAGCACAACGACTGAAGTATGTTGCTTGGATGAATTCAGTTTGTGACCAGACATTTTGCTTTGGTACAAAATGATGCCACGGTCTCCGGGAGACATAGGGAATTTGTGACTGAGTTTTCAGTATTTTCCTTTTTTCCAGGAACCTCACCAACAATACGACTCACGCTGTCCACATGCGGAGTAAATATCACTGTTTCCACCCTGCAGACAGGGAAGTGGAGAAGGAGTATTTTGATTGACCTCTAAAGAGCTGGGCCGTATCTGGGTTTTAATGGGCTCGGAGCATCCGCCTCTCCTTTAATTGCGAGGGATTTGGTGGCAGCCCCAGGGACACCAGGTGTGACAGCGAGCAGCGTGTGTCACCCTCTGCGCACAGGGAGACAAACCCAAGGTAGAGAAAAGTCTTCGTTCAACATAGGCATACATGCACATTCGGATCTCCTTCTTTCGGGCGCATTTTTGAAACGTGTTTAAACGCTTACCTGAATCAGGACCGCCGTGGTAGGCGTGCTGTTGTGCTTATGCACCTCCCATCTTGCTTTCGGTCTAGAAAAATTGAAGCAGCTCAGGTTTTCCCAGCATTTCTCTATGACTTGGCCCATCAGGTGTCACATGGTGGTACATACAAATGCACTGCCTGACGCGGTGACTAGAAACCCAGACCCGTGCTCAGCCCAGCTCTGACTAAGCTGCCACCCTCCTGCTGCCCCTTCTCCTTCAGGGCAGAGCAGCGGTGGGATTCGGAGAGTAGGACCCATCATACAGATCAGACCTGTCGCACAGATCCATCACACATACGCAGCTCGTGGCAAGCCTCCCCCTTCTGCCAGCCTGTGGGCAGCCCTGCCCTCGCAGGGCTACCAAAGCCTCCAGCCTAACAAAAATGTCTCTTGTAGCTATCACACTGAAGACCACAGATCCAAAGCCTACCCTTAGCAACCCACGCGTTTCAGAAATAGGTCCAAGGGAGAGGAAAGAAACTGTTGTCCAAGCAATATATACAGATGCAAGTACTTTGTTGCACGATTAGTGAAGTAGTTTGTTTCACCACTGAAAATTCATCCAGAGGGCTCTTTTTAAGTCAGCATCATCCCTGGCAAAAGTCTTCCTGAACATTCCTATAAGGACTAGGCTCTAAGTTCAGAGCGTTGTGGCTTTTTGGTTTTGCTTTGTTTTCAAAAACGGTTGATGAAAACCATTTTCATAAACTGACAGCAACAACCATAACACATGTACAAAAACAAGATAGCACTCTCATATGGGAAATATTTCTGCTTTTGTTTTTATTTTATGAATACATATACAAGAGATGCATAATCTTCCATTATCCAGGCTTAAAAGTAACAGGTTGTTTTGTTGTTTTTTTTTTCCCAAAATAGCTTAAAGAGGAAAATAAAAATACGGGCAAAGGAGGTGCAACATATCCAAGCAATACAGTTGAAAACCTTGCTAAAATTACTGCTGAAATGTGAACATGTGGAAGGTGTGTCTCTGTGTGTGTATATCGTCCTGTATCCTAAAAGCCTCACCCAAGGTATGTATGTATATGAATAAAAAAATGCTTTGGCATAACCAGAGATTCCTCCACGTGCACTTTATTGACATTTCTGAAATACTGAGAATTACATCATATATCATTTTCTCTCCTTGGCAGCAAGGTCTTTAAATGCAGGGGGGAAACGAAGAAGAGTCTGTTGACAAGACTTCACTTCCATACTAAGAAGGTTATATTAGCAGAACGCAGCAGGATGCAAACAGCTTCAAATAGAAGAGATGGAGATATATATTTATATATATGTATATAACATGTTCTTTTATATGAGAAAGGAAGATTTGTCAAGAATAACATAAAATGAACCACTCTAAGACTAGCTTCCAGCAAAACATTTTGCTTTATTGGATCTCTTTTCTAGCTACAAGTCAAGCTGACATCTGTCAAGCTTTTTAACTTTTCATATGGCAGTCTATAAGAAATGTTTCATGCAATGTCTACAATGCTAAATACAGGGTAAATAACTGGGATTAAACAGGTGAGGAGTAACAGACTATTATAATGACCGGTAACAGCATAATATGTACATATAGCCATATTATATTCTCATGTCTTCACAGTAATGTGCAAATGTGACAAATATGGCTTTCATTTTTTTTTCCCTAAAGAGAGTAAGACATAATTACACAGAATAATGTTTTAAAACACTTAGGAGGATTTCACCTTTTTGTGAAACCTGTTCAATCGTCATTGCATTAGGGTTAAGGAGCCACCCCAGCACGGAGGTGTAGTTCAGGTGTATTTCCAGAAGGGGGCACAGATTCCTAAGGCACAATATTAATGTTAAACATTTTTAATTTAAGTCATGCTATTTTATTTTAGTTTTGTTTTTATTTTTTTGGTTATATGAAATAATAGGTTGTTGCTAGTTATGTAATAAGCGGTTGATTGTAAAAAATACAATGTTAAAGGCTACACTACATGCCTACCTGTAGCTCCAGAAACATCAGCTAATCTGAAAACACACTATACAGCGCTGCATATTAAACCTTTGTGGGTTTTTGGTACTATTCTTTTTCATACATGTAGCAGAGAGTTATAAGGCTTCTGCGGAATAATAACATTATAACTGAACAAATATTTTACACTCTTCCATAATGGTATTTACAGTTACTATAACTCATATTTTGCCATTTGGTAAATAACATGTATCTTGTATGCATCCTTCTTGCCTATCTAAAGTGCTTGCTTAACTGCATGAGGAAAGAAAATGCATACCTGCTTTAGGTGCAACAAACCCTCAAAAGAAGTAGCTGAAATATTTGTTGTGGATCTGAAATGCATTCTCAGAAATTGAAATTATTGCTAAATTCAGTGCCCTCACTAGGCAATCATCTATATTATTTGTCATATATAAATATATGCATATATACTAGTATGTATGTACATGCATACACATTCATCTATCATGTGATAGATTTCAATTTTTTGTCCATCAACCTTTTTTATTTTGTGCTATTCAACTCACTTGTGCTATGACTGAAGCCAGATTAAAATCAAAATCTTAACATGCTACTACTAACAACCCTATGATTCATTAGCACATAATAAAGACAATATGCAAAAGAAAGCTGAGATGATGACAAATCAGGAGGCTTTTGAAATGCACTGAGAATAAGGCAATAGGCTGTACATTACAGCAGAGGAAAAGCTGAAGAAATTCTGGAATTCATAAATGCATCTTACTGGAGTAGTGATTGCTCTCCCTACCTTGCTGCAGAGTCCTATGCTTTTTTCCAGTATCGCTCTCCAGAACGCAAGCTCTATAGTTTCTGCACCTACCAACACTTTTAATGGTAGCAAATTCAAAGCTTATTAAAAATGCCCTGATGCCACAACCTGGTAAAATAAGGCACTTCCAGGGCTGTATTCCAGCGGTGCCATGGCAAAAAAGATAGCACTGGGAAGAAGCACTCAGATTTTGCCGATTTTCCTAGTTTTGTCCCATGAAATGTGCCGTCTCGGAGCGTGCTCCCTCCTCTTTCTTTTGAGATGATTTTTCTTTAAAGAAGCTGTTTCATCCATTGAAGTTGAGGAGCTACTTCTTTGTAAGCAAGAGGTAAATCTTCAGTTCCTGACATTCAGTAAGGTGGAAGATCAGAGCGGTACCAGGCAACGGTCTTCAGTTCATTCGGTATCTCCCTACTCGAGCTGACATGCCAGCTAAGTCAAAAGCGTGTGTGGACTTCATACTAGGCCCATACTGAAAGCTATGAATGGACATTGGTACTGGAAAGGTCATTCCTTATAATTTCATTTACTGCAAAGAAAGAAGACAAGAGAAAAGGAATCAATTAGCATCCCACTGCTGCAGGCAGGTCTCTTCAGTACACAGCCCCCCAAAACTTGCATCCGTTCCTTGACGGCTTCGGTACAGCTCTCGACAGTAAGTGTAACATCACGAGGTAGCTAGCACAGGCTGACCACAGTGCAAAACAGCAGGATTAACCAAGGTTATTAACATGCTAAATACTGTGTAAAACCAGACATCACAAGAGCAGCAGCATCCTGGATCCTCGATTGCATCAAACATATTTAACATTTCAAATCAGTTACAGACTAAATATTTCATTTGCTCTAGAACTGGCTTGGAAACACAAAGCAAAGAGAACCACAGGAAATCTTAGAATAATCTCCTCTCCCCCTTCCATAAAAAGAGCTGTTTGGAAAGTATGTTAGCCATGGTAGGTGCTGATGGCGGAAAGCTGCCAGCCACTGAACCTGGGTATGTGCAGCTGCAATGCCTAGATAGGACAACGACTCCACATGCTGATTTCTTTCCACTGTGGGATGCCATTAGGGGGAAAAAAAAAAAAAAAAAAAAGGAAGAAACTGCTGCGTGCTTGCCCATTCCCTGGAGCTGATAATACATGTAAATATATACCCTCCTTTTCGTGGTAACCAACACACTGGACACACAGTCTTCGCTCCTATCTGCACAGATGGATGGGAGGGACGAGCAAGTTAAAACCCTTGGTAAGAGTCACAGAAAAGAATGAACAAGGTCCCCTCCCTCAGCATCGGCCAGTCAGACTGCATCTCCGCTGATAAAGTGTTGTTTTCTTTATTCACGAGTCTTCTTTCATTCTTGCCCCCCCTCCCCTGCAGACCATCAAGCAATACAGTTTCCCACACTCCAATTATGTCCATTTATCAGCTTGTGATTTTTGGCAGATGGGCAGGAAATGACTGAACCTGGCAAAGGCCATCTACAGTGGACTACACAACATCCCTTTTATTTCCACCCCACCTCCCTGCAGCGACTGCCACCACCTGATTTACATCAAGATAGACAAAATGCCATCAGTAGGGCTATCACCGCTTCTGAGTTTCCCTAAGATTGCTGGGAGTGGGAAACACATGCCCACGTCACAGAAGCACCACGGAAAAGCCCGCGTTTTCCTTTCCTCGTGGGCTGCTGTTCACAGCCATCCAGATAACTTCATGTGTTTACTGGAAAAGACCAAGCCTGTCTAAAACCAACTTCCTGAAGCAATTAGTTGGGTTTTTTGGGTTGTTTTTTTGGTTGTTTTTTTTTTTTCTCCTGCAGACCTATTGCCCATTTAGTAACTGCAGCACATGAATCAGTCAGGATTTGTGTCACAGGTCCTGGCCACCGAAACCACCTCTACCAATGGATAGGCATACCACACTTCAGAAAGGAAATGTCAGTTGTATTTGTAACTACCTATTTATGGCAGCAAACTAAGAGTGGTATGGAAATGAGAAGACAAAGCAGTTCTTTCTCTTGCGAGTGCCATGGAGTTCATCTTTAGTATTAGCAAACAGCGGAAACAAATTCAAGCAGCAAGCCCTGCTCTGTGACAAAGACTGCCCTGCATGCATCTGATGGCAGCAAGAAGTGCTACTCTATTTACACGCTGCAAGACTCCGGACAGCTTTTGGGACCAAGTCTCTGCCTTGAATGTAAACAGCACACTTCTTCTGTGGGTTGATTTTTTCCATGATGCTTTTGTAAAGATAGTTTCTTTGATAAACTTCTCAAAGCAACATCGGGTATGCAGCAAAAACACACAGTGGTATCTTGGTGTTGATCATGACAATGAAAATAAATCCCCCCACAGGCCAGACAGTGTCACAGTTTTGCTAACTTTCTCTCAAAGTTTCTGTTACATCAAATAAAATTAAGACACTGCTTGAGACTATCCTCAGTCTTTGTACAGATAGTGCTTAGAAACATTAAATAGCTAATCTTCACAGCGCTTCTTTAAAATGTGAACATAAGTATCACTGGTATTTCACAGATGGGGACGGGGAGGTGGAAAAGCTGAGGAGCTCCCCATCTCAGTCAGGATTAGCACTCGGGTACCTCGAATCTCAGACTAATGCTACAGCACACACTGAGGCAGTCTTGCTTGATTAATTCAATAAAACTTTCAAAAGTAACATCCCCCAGCCCACCAGTGCATGCTTTCCCCTATTAAAGCATTTAATAAAAGTATTTTGGAAGCAATGTGATGACACGAGGGTCTAAGAACCAAAGGTCCATCTCCAAAATTGGCTTAGGCACTCTGAGGCTGCCCTTTCTAGCCACGCTAGGTACCTGCAGCTGAATCCTATGTCACTCAAAGCGCTGTAGGACGCATGGCTTACCCTAGAGATGATGTAACTTTTCCTTTCAGCTGGGAGACTACCTGCCCTTGGCTCAACCTGTGAGACCACTGCAGTCCTTTGGTCACGCTCCCTCTAGCTCTGAGCAACAGCCAAACCAGTCTGTCCCCAGCTGAAATCACTCATAATTTTGTATGGACTCCAACAGGATACAGATTAGACCTTTGGCTTTATTGCTCATTTTTATTGTATGTTACTTTCCCGACAGAGGTGGACTTCTGCTGGACTCACTAACTGAACCTCAACCAAAGTGCCACCAGATCATAGAATCATAGAATCCTGGGGTGGAAGGGACCTCAAGGATCATCTAGTCCAACCTTTCTAGATCTCACAATCAAACGGGGCCAAAATGTCAAGAGGACATTCAACCTCTCTCTCATCCATGGCAGCCCACGGACAGCATGGCTCAGATGCGGGTCTCTTTTATTTCACTGTCACTTGCTCCCCTTTACCCACTGCAGTGCTGAAAATGCAAAAATTCCCAATAACTCTGCGGAAAAAAACCTACAGAGAGGGACAAGGGTGCAAGCACAAGGCCCAGGTGGGGCAATATGTGATCTGGCAAAGCAGTCGATGATCTTGTAGAGGCAGACCACTAGCAGAGAGCACTAAATATGAGAGCTGAAAGGGGAAGTGTGCTGAGAGCGGGCTTTCCCGCACTGCCCGTCAAGGCACCTGAGGCTGGAAGGAAAACCCTCTGGCAGGTGGGAACGGGGGGAAACCAGGCGGCAAGGACACGTGAAGTGACGCTCGCTGGGTTCAGCCAGAAGAATGCTCCCCACCACCTCCAGCTGCATGGTCTAGCACAAACAGATGTTGAGGGAAAACATGCTGGGGTGAAAATGCAGTTTGGGGTCAGTCAAAATGACATGAAAATACAGATTACATTTCTCAAATAGTTTCAAATGTCTTTAGCATCATTTTTTATTTCAAATTTCTGGAAAATTTGGTTCTTTTAATATTCCAAAACATATTAATATTTTTGCTGCATGTTAGAAAATGTATTTTGATCTAATTGAATGTTTTGGAATGTTTTGCTTGACCCCAAACTGATTTTCTTTTTCTTTTCACAAGAAAGCATGAAATATTCTCGTTGTAGGTTGACCTTCCCAACAGCAAATCAAAAATTCTACTATGGAAGTATGGCGCTGCTGAAGTGCCCTGTATGTCTGTCCATACCAGTGTTGGATCTACCACAATGGCCAGCAGCCAATTCTTTGAGAAAGAGCATAGGAACCAGGCACACCTCCAGCGATGCTTTCTCAGTACACCTTTATTCTGCTGAAGGGCTTTGTGAGCAAGAGGAGGTCTGCATCCTTGTTTCTAGTGAACTTTGATGAACTTCCTTCTGTGAAGTTTTCTAATAGACTTCTGAACCTGTTTTGCCCTTCACAGTTTCCTGCAGCAACGGGTTCCACAGTTTAAGGATGTGCTGGCGGGAAAAGTACTTTTTTTTGTTTGAATTTGTTTCTTGATAATTTAATTCATACGCCATGTGAACGAGATGATTGTCCCCTTGTTCACCATCTCCTTTGCCATCCAGCATGCTCCTTCCCCTTGGTATCCTCAAGGGCTCCACTCAGGCCTGTAGGACCACTGCAGAACTCCCCAGAGAGGCACGATATACTGCTCATGCAGAGTAAATAATTGGTATTTTTCTCTTCATTCCCACCTTTCTAACAAAATATTTGTTATATAATTGAGGAGAGTCAGCTGGTTGCCGTCTTGAATGCTCAAGTTTTCGCTTACAAACCTGTTACTACAAGAGGATTGTATGTGCTCCACAGAACAGCAGCATTCAGTGCAAGCAGTATATTTTGGCCCAGGCTTTTGAGTTTCATTCCTAAAGCAAATGCTGGTCTTTGATTCTGCTGCTACTTGGATACATGTGCATTCATGCCTGTAGTACCATTCCAGGATTAGTTGTGTTTTGAATGAGTACAACATTTTTCGAAGAAAGGTTGCAAAGGCTTTACACTAATTTTTAAAACAACATGATCTGAGTACTCAAAAAGCCCCACTTTACAGCCAGGAGAGATGAGACCCAAAGAACTACCTGGGTTGCTGGGGGCCCTACATACAGCTTAGTGGCAGATCTGGAACAGAATGCAAGATGTTTCATTTTCAATGCCCAGATTAGCACAACACTTCCCTTAAAGTAACAGGTTGATCCCTATCAGATCAAACAGCTGGGTACAATGATTTACAGTACCTTTGTCATCAGTTTTTTTTCACTGTTTTTCTGCTGGCTTTGGGGAGGGGGGCCACTGTCACTTTTATAGCTAACACCTACAGTTCCCCACAATGCCTTCCCTCAACTGATATTTTCCATTGTCATGTTCAGCTTTTCCACTGACAGAAAGTACAAAAAATAATAGTGCTGAGAAATGCAGGTAACACGTGACCTCTCTACCTGTCAAGGAGTCTGAAAGAGGAACCTTTCCTTTGCTAAACAGCAGATGCCACGGTAGCAGGATGTGGTGAGCTGTTACACCACATTTTAGTTTAATAAGGAGTTTTTTCTTGTATTTAATTTGGCTTTAAAATGCCCTTGCAATGGAAATTTTTGCTTTACTAATTAGCAAAATCAGTGTCTTACCGATGCACCAGTTTGGGTTCCTGCACGGAACAGGACAACCAGATATATCTGAACAAATGTGGGTTCCATATATAGATGTGAACTTCATAGGAAATGGAATATTTTTAACATTTGGTGGCCATACACGGATTCCATCGACTGGCAAAACTTTAAATTTCTGCAGACTTCTGCTTTCCTTGTATCTGACTACTAACATGGATAACACTGTGGCCTTTTGTTTTAATAAAGTACCTGTTCTTCTGAGACAGAAGTTCTGCCTTCCAGCTCAGATCAAAGAAGTTACAAGGTCAGTGGTGCAGGGAGAGAAGGCACATGCAGGGGGGGTTTCCACAGCTGGGAAGCTTTTTGGGGCTACCAACACAAGAGCTTGGAAGACTTCATACTCCTGAAGGCAAATGTTCCCAAGAGTCTAAAAAAAGGGAAGGTGAGCTGAGAGCCATGGTCAGACCCACATTTATAAAGAGCCGAGTCTACAGTTTGGGGAGGGGAATGGTGACACTTTGGAAACATATCCTTTCTCTGTTTACTTCGTTTCTGGCTGGTTAAGACACCGTCTCTTCACACATGGCATACCAAATGCTGCAGAAGTCAACGACCGTCTCTCTATTGACTTCAGTACACTTCAGCAGTGGCCCAGAGAGGTTTCCACAAGGAGACTGAGTAGTGGAGCCGTGGGTTGTATTTACTGTTGCATCCCTCTCTGACTGTACACTTCTCTTCCACTTAGCGAGCTTCGTGGCTCTCCGCCCCACTCGTTTTTAAGGGGCGTGATAGACTTGAAGCAAAAGGGCACCAAGAAGTGTTGCGCAGAGCTGACACCTTGTGACTCACTGGACTTGTACGTGTCCCTGTTCCTGTGTAAATAGCGATGGCATCTGCTCAGTTCCTTCAGGATGATTTTTGGTTTCCTTATCAATAGGAAGAGCCGCATGGTATGTCCCAAAACATCCAGGCCTTCAGGGTCACGTCAAGCTTTTTTCCACAGCTGACTAACCAACCTTTGCATGTTACTTCACATCCACCTGTGATGGCTGGGGACCATCATCTCTACCATGGAGCAGAAACAAAGCAGGAGGTTCAGATGCTGTAACGCTTCCTCACCGAAAACGAACAAAAGCAACTTGCTCTGACTGGTGCATGTGTCATGGAAAATACAAGTAATACCAGCTGCATCTTTCAAGCTACACATGTGAAAAGCCTGTGTGAAATTATGTCCGGATTCTGCCATGTCCAGACAATAGTGCTTCATCTTTCGGATGGGTGCAACTGCCCAAACAATGCAGTGCCATGTTTCGATACCACATTTGGACACCATGTTTGGACCATGTTTGACACAGGTCAAACTGCATGGCGAGGTGTCACATTTGAGCAATCTTCAGAAAAGAGCATCAGTCCTGAAAGCAAAACTGCCTCAGTTTGACTCATCGTATTTGCCTTCCAGCAGAATTCACTATCTCAGGTCAAGCCTTCTGTCAGTACAGCTACAGGGACTCCCAGGTCTCTCCACATACCTCATTACACAGTGCAGACATACCCCTAAGTGCTCTGAATTTCCACAGTTGGCAACAGCACCATGGAGTGGGGACTGTGTTTTCCTCTCCACTGGGTCCAGCTCTGACCACGCTGTCACTGTTCAGCGTATGAACAGGGACAGGGAAACATAACTCTGGAGTGAGTCTACAAGTTTGACGCCGACACCACGCTACCTGTAGTAGTTTGACGTTCACTTTGCTGGTCTATAATTACTGCCCTCAGATTTTTCCACCAATGATGCCACAACTTGCTCCATCAGGCTCCTCTGCTCTTGTATGCCCTTCATTTCAGATGAACTGCCACATATTAGCATCACTGAAGAGGAATTCAAGCCGTAAATGAATGCAGAGGAAACAGAAATACAGTAGGAAAAAATGTTTTCCTTTATCTCCATGTACAGATTTTATTTAAAGAGAAAAAAGGCTAAATATAGACACATATACAGCAAGTAAAGAAATGAAGCTCCTGGCATAAACTCCACCACGTGAGTAAAGTCCTACAGTTTTTATCAGGGTACCTACTTCCTCACTACTCATAAGCAGCACTCCTTTCTGGCATAAGAAAGCTGCAACAAACAAGACAGAATTATTGCTTAAATCACTGAAAAAAATAACGCTGTCTTAGAGAAATTATTTTTTCAAAGCTAGCAAGCATTGTCCTGTGAATAAGAAAAAGAAAAACAGAAAAGTGATACAAATTCCTGAGGTGCCAGCCTGTAATGCGAAACTATAGATCACATTAAAGCTTACTGAATTAAAAACCAAACAAAACAAGTCTTGTGAAGCAATGGAAAATATAACTTCACACGTTCCATAAAGAAGTCAGATCTTGTATTACCTCAGGTGTCCTGGATGCGTTTAAACCTTAAACTTATTTTTATCTGTTTAATCATAATAAGATACCACCACAGGGCATGCTATTTTTGGAGACAGCGAATAGGACAGTGGAGCAAGTGAGTGACAACAAGTAGCAGGTTTTAATAAAACATGATCCTCCCATACAAACGCCAGCTTGGCACGATGGATGGTATTGTGCACGACAGTCATTAGCATGGAGTCATTTTCCTACCTGCTCTACCCCCTGCCTTATTTAGCTCAACAACCCCAAATAACGCAAAATCTCCCACAGCAGCTGTGCTGCAGAGGGTTAATGGGAAAGGTTCCTCGCTGTAGTGCGATGACAGCACTGTGTGGCAGTAATTTAACTGGGGCTCTTGACTAGGTGCCCAGACTAAATGAGTCCCATCCTATCACACCAAAACTCCTGGGTTTGGACTTTTTTCATCCCTTGCATATACAACCCTGGGAACGCCCTGCGTCTCTCACTCTGCAAACACTTAGGGATGAATTCCCCGTCTGCTGGGAAATAGCACAGAGCCTCAGTGATTCCCAGCACTCTGGGATGTAAACTTCAGCTCATTTTTACTCTCAGTCTGAGGGTGTCTGCACTCAACCTGCTTTAGCTTTTATACCAAAGCATCAGAGAGTCAATAAGAATTTTCAGTAGCCCTCACTGAGGCCAACCTTGCCTGAAGCGACTGGGGTTTGGGCTGTGCAGAGGCCGCAGGATCTGGCCCAGTATGATGCAAGCCACGTTTGAGACACACACACACACACACACACACACGCGCGCGCGCATGAGGGTAGGGCTGGGCAACAGACAAATAAACCACATTTTTAACCAAAATTATGTGTTTACGTTCCTAAAAGCATCTGTAAGGGAAAAAAAACAGACATATTTTACGTTTTACACAAAATTTCCACATGACAGAAGAACTACGCAAATGCTACCTAAGGAAGCCAAAACCCAAGGTCGGTACTGCTGGAAGCTTCATGGGTACCGGTCAGGAAGCAATAGGGAAGAGCATGCACCGCTTTGCTAGAAACAACAGAAATATGTCCCCACCATAAGAAATACAGTAATACAAACTGATCCTGGCAATCAGTTTTACTTTCCAGTTTAGCGCCCAACAGTAAAATAGTGCTGTCAGACCCCGGCATTCAAAACTCATGAATCATGCCCTGAAGCATGACGAGAGTGGATTCAAAATCGAAACAAATTTAAAGCAATTCTACATTTGCCTGTTTTTTAGCCTCCAGACGTCTCTGGCTGTATTTATTAAGCCTTGAATGTAACAGAAAAGAAACTTCCTTTTTTCCCTTTTTGCTCTTGTATTTCTGATCCCATTCCACAAGGTTTGCTGTACCTCACAGTCAACCGTGGCACGGGCAACACTTGAGACGCGAGGCTCTCAAAGCATCCCGTGGCCAGAAGAGCAAGGTTAAAGCCCACCTGATGGCCCCAAGGGCTGGCAGCTCCCAGACCTTACAGGCAGTGACCAGGAGAGGGAGAGTAGGTCTGGAGCATGCTGCAAAGCCCTCAACCCAATGCTGGAGGCTGCTACTTCGAGACCTCCTGCCCTGCCCAAGGAGCCTCCCAGGTGCACGCATCCAGCCCAGCACTGGTGATTTCTGCTGGCAGCTGACACCAGCCTTATGGACCTCACATGGCAATCCTGTATCAGGTCAGACCTCCCCACATAACGCAAGAAGGGGTTTCTCCACATGATGGAAAAGTGACAGATTAGCTTTAGGAAAAAAAAATAATTCTGGGGTTACAGGAGAAAAAAGGAATGCAAGAGAGGATCCGTATCTATGACTTACCGATTTCAGAGTTTAAAAAAAGACAATAAGACTGAGTTTCTCTATTGATTATACAATTATTAATCTTTTTAGAAGCTTTTCCAACATTGCACATAATGAGCAATTCATCAAAGCATATTAGGTGCCACAGAAGTTGCATTCAATATAAAGGGGTCATTAAGTTTCTTGTAATTGCACATTACTGAAGCTTTTGTTAGTTCTAAATCAAATCAATGGGATGTGCACGTATGCTTTTTAATTGACTTTATGTAATAATAGTATGGCCCCCAGTGATCATCTGGAATCCTCCAAAATAAGCCACCTTGCCTCCTGTTCGTAAAAAAAACAGCTCATGTGCAGCTGGGCATATCAAATAAAGCAAAGAACTAATGAACGGAAGAAAGAAAGCAGCACCTTGGGTCACACAGGAGTATTTGCTGAGTGCCCTTTTCTTTCCACGGCAGAGAACGGCCAAGAGACTCAGCTCTTCTTCCACTCAACCAGCCTCAAAGTCTGATGGACTTAAGTAGGAGCAACACTGGGTCTCAACACTAAAAGTGTCCTGGAGATAGATTAAAGCAGGGTCTATCCATTCTTTTCCTGAGCAATGAGGTTTTGGTTTGGTTTGGTTTTTTATATGGACTCTACTTGCCCTATTATTATCCCATTATCAAAACCTCCTTCCTTTTTAGCCCTTTTCATCAGCAAACCTCAATGTGCATGCAAACCAGGGAAGATCAACACTATTATCCACATCATCTAGCAAAGAGGGCAAGGGGCATCTAGCAAGGCAGGGACAACACTAGGTTGCTGCTGTGTATACCATACGCAGTGTGCCTATGTGATGCTTTGCGGGGCGATTGCTGTTGGGCCACATTCCCATCTAGGCTGTGGTGAAGGCTGAGTTTTCTTTGCTAGGCCCTAATTCACAGGACTGCTGCTCAGGCAGATAAAATGATGGCCGTGAGATGACTCAGTGAGTGGCTACATGCTGCTTGATGGAAGAGAAAGGCTGGGTGTGGCTAATAAAGTTTTTAATGTGTTTGATAAGGGAAAAGAAATCCACCTAGGAGCCTGCTGGGGGCTAGGCTGGGAAAGGTCGCGCTAGCAAGGGGAAATCCTTCGGTGATGGAACACAGCTGCTAATCTTCACCATTGGGCACAGAAGCAAGGCTAGCTCTGGAAGTCTGTATTGGTGGCTGCAAACAGCTTGCAAAAAAAAATGGTGCAGGCAAATCATCATACGATAGATTTCCTTGTGGCATGATGACCTGGCCAGCACCATAATACGAGCTGTACATAATGCCACAGGATTTTGTTTTAACCACGGCAGCATCTGTTGCTGAAGAAGGCTGCAGTTCAAAGAGGAATGCATGTCCTCTCTGTCATGACTCCTTGGAGAAGACCACTGACAGAGGTTAATGATATTCTTGCCTTAGTTTTGCACCTCACTAACCACGCTAGGTAAAGACCTTTTTACGACAAACCTCCCATCCAGTTTGGCTGAGAAGGTTTGATCCAAAAGCTGATTTGGTGGAGCCACACTGGACACATACCAATACAAGCTGGGTGATGGTGGGGAAACCACCAGCTGGGTGTTATTAGGTGCTCTCCCCAGCACAGAAGACGTAGCTGTGAAAACCACCACATCCAGACAGTTGCTGTACTCCAGTACTCCTCGGATGCTAAAACTGCCTACGGCAAGCGTCTCAGATTAGAGCAGCTGGAAGAATACTCTTATTTGCACATGGTCCCAGCGCGACAGAGCTGCAAACACGGCAAAATGTCTTTTCCTCTTTTCCCCTCTCCCACATGCTGTGTTAAGCTGCAGAATGGATCCTTAGGCTGGACTGACAGAACAATGTCAACAGAAAAAACACCAGATACGGCTCCAAAAATTCAGTAAGAATCACAGCCGGGCTCCCAGGGAAGAAGAAACCTTCCCCCTTGTCAGCTCAGTGCTTGACACAAGAACAGTGCTAAAGCTCAGCACTCTCCACTAGAGAGGCAATTTATTCTGCCCCAAGAACAAAGCACGGCAAACCTGCAGCCAGCACTAGAGACTAGGAAAAAGGCACTTGAGAAACACAGGCGTATAACACTCACCTCTCAAACACACTTAAGGACCTGAAATTTTATTCAAAATGTTTGCATTACGCTTTCCAAACAAGCATTTGCAATGTGCGACAGATTTCTCTTCTGCCTCTTTTTGAGTACTTGGACTCCGAACCCTTCTGCTTCTCGATAGCTGAGAAATGACAGGGTGCTTCCACGGCCCGGGCTGTGATC
>NW_009259588.1:1219704-1235396 GCF_000687185.1 Egretta garzetta
AAACTCTAGAAGGAATTTGGCCTGCACTTTGAGAGGTGCTCCAAGCAACAAAATGAGTGGAAGAGCTTTAACAGTAATTCAAGAGCAGCTTTAAAAAATGCTACGATGAAGAAAACTGGCCGCTTACGTGAGATTCAGTCAGGTCAAGTCAGCCAATTCAGACCAGGAGGTGAATGCACAGAGCCTAACACAGCAGCTTTGGAAAATCCACACAACTACACGTTGCTCGCAGGAACAGGAGGCTCCCCTCTCCCCAGGGAGTTCAGCCAGAACATAGAATCATAGAATCATAGAATGTTTTGGGTTGGAAGGGACCCCTAGAGGTCATCTAGTCCACCCCCCCTGCCGTGAGCAGGGGCAACCGCTAACTAGATCAGGTTGCTCAGAGCCCGGTCCAACCTGGCCTTGAATGCTTCCAGCGATGGGGCCTCCACCACCTCTGTGGGCAACCCGTTCCAGTGTTTCACCACCCTCATTGGAAAGAATTTCTTCCTTACATCTAGTCTAAACCTACCCTGGTTTAGTTTAAAACCATTACCCCTTGTCCTGACACAGCTGGCCCTACTAAAAAGATTTTCCCCACCTTTCCTATAGGCCCCCTTTAGGTACTGAAAGGCTGCAATCAGGTCTCCCCACAGCCTTCTCTTCTCCAGGCTGAACAAGCCCAACTCCCTCAGCCTGTCCTCATAGGAGAGGTGCTCCAGCCCTCAGATCATTTTTGTGGCCCTCCTCTGGACCCGCTCCAACACTTCCATGTCCTTCTTGTGCTGAGGGCTCCAGAGCTGGACACAGTACTCCAGGTAAGGTCTCACCAGAGCAGAGTAGAGGGGCAGATGCAGACCCCTGGGCCTTGCTGTGGGCATGCAGATGTGCAACATCTGTCTCAATCTTCAGAAGCATCCCTGTGACAGTAGGTATGAACACAACCCAGCAAGCGTTCTCAGCTCTCACTGAAGACCCTGGGAATGCAACACTTTTCAGGCTGGGGCCTTGGGGACAGTAAAGGACATTTCACTGATGTGATGGAAGAAAAAAAGTTAAGTGCAACAAAGGTTTTGGTGAAAGGCTGTGCAAGCTGATTGCTGTTTCCTCCACACAACAGCTTTTCTCGTGCACCACACCTTCGTGTGTACTGTACTGGTACATGAAACAATTTATTATCTCCAGGAGCTTCCGTCTACACACATTTCTGAAATGCTTTCATTCCAAACTGTTTTGAGAGGAAACACTATAAAGAATGGAAACCTGGCAATTAATCGGATGGAAACCTCTGTTTCCATTTTACAGAATAGGAAAAAAAAAAAAAAAAGATAATTATAAAAAGAATACCCAACATTAACTGCTAAGTAGGGAGATGAAAGATAAGCAGAGGCCAGTGACTGAAGCACTCGTGCGCTGCATGCATTTACCTGCTTTTGGACATGGTTCTGAAGGGTGGGTCAGACCCGTATTTGCCGTTCTCGCTCGAAACCACATAAACATCTAGTTAGGAACTGGGTTTTGACAGATGAAAATGCTATTTTCTTAAAAACTCACAAAGTAAATACCTTGAATTTTTTTTTTTTTTTTTTTCAAAGTACGGACGAAAGGCTGTTCTGGTCAAGACACAGAGCAAATATTTACAGGTGCTGGGGAGACACCATTTCCTCCCTTTAGGCTTCAACCTAGTGTCTGCCACATAATTTTATCCATTCAATGATTTTCTTTTTCCAGACATCTGCCAAGAGGAAATAACTTTGCTGTATTGGGAGTCTGGGAATCCTAGAAAACAATCTTAAATCTATAAAATAATTGAAGTGCAGTTTTACTGAGCTGTTCAGTTCGATTCTGATTTTTATTACAATGTCAACAAGAGTTTAATTTGTTTTAAAGTTTAGGTTCTTAAATCTGAGTGATATACGGTAGTTTACAGCTTGCTGGCAACAGCTACTGTGGAAAAAAAAATGGAAAGTGCATATAAAGGCGGTTCTAAGTTTGACATTGTGAAAGCAGGGAGCAGTGCCAAGAGCAGCAAACAGCATGGCTTTCCCAATCCTGGCTGGCTTTAGGGACTGCTTGCTATTGACATCAGTCGCTATGGGATACATTTCCCTGCTCTAACAAATCTCATCTGGAGCCTGTAATTAAAAAAGAAATGTCTCAAAGTGTAATTTCTTTCTCTAAAACATTTACAGATGTTAACTAGATTGCTAATGGTGTGAGATGTCTGTGGGCGGACATCTTCCTCCTTATCTGCTGTGTCAAAGAGGAAGATTGCTTTATTAAAACCAGTTCTAAAGGTAGTATCTTTTCCGTGTATGTCTTTCTATATGGGGGCGGTGATGTCTTTTTTTCTAAACCATTTGCTGAACTGAAAGGTTTGGAGGTGTTTTTCTTTATCGTTTCTTCTTTTTTTCTTTTCTTTTCGAAGTCATCTCCAGAGTTAGCCTGATTTAAAAGGTATTCAGAGTGGCTAAAAATGTCTTTGCTTAGCAGATTAAGAAGTATCCCATCGGAGCTGTAAAATCATAATAATAATAATATCAGGAGTAATAATAATAATAATAGTAGTAGTAGTGATGTAAGCTTCTTGCTCTAGTGACTTTCCACCGGTACCTTTGGCTGGCGCCCTTTGCTAAGTGCTGCTAAAAGCATTTATGGGAGACGGGGTAAGCCGATCTGCCTTAGGCGCGCATCAGACACGAGAGGGGAGAGGGTAAAAAACGGATCAGCTTTTAGAAACGCATGTCCCCAGGGAGGTGAGAGGGGGTTTTCTGGGCTGCCCACCTGCCGGCCCCAGCCCTGCCGTGGAACCCTGCTCCCAGCCGAGCGCTCCCTGGCTCGCATGGCTGTGTTGAGCATCTCCCCAGTACCCTGCAGAAGGGGATGGCTAAAACTCTTCCTAACACACGCAGCCCAGACACAGTTGTCAGCGTGGGTCTTTCCCCCTGCCAACACCTCCCGCCCCCTGCTTTTTTTTTTTTTTTTTTTTTTTTTTTGCAACCGGCTTTGATTGGAGCTCGAGCCTGGGGTAAATCAGAGGAATTTCTAGATTTTTCTGAGCACCGTGAGCTCTCACTGTTTTCCGGTACCTACTTCCTGCCATATCTAAAATAACAGCAGCTGCAGGGGCCTGATAGAGAAGAGCTCCAGGGAACAAATTCTCACAAAGGGGGTGGGAAAGAAAAAAGAAAAAGAAAAAAAAAAAAGACAGTTATTAGGGAACCGATAACGGACAGAGCCAGCATCAGATTCATTGTTGGAGTCGATAGCACCGTAGGCTGTAGATGTTGTTGTCAGAAGAAAACAAATCCTGTAAAATGGCCATGGGAATGATAAGTCTTCATGTTTGCTGGGATAACAGAGGTAGCTTTACAGCATTTGTCCTATTGTATGGAGTATCGTGCCTCGATTAGCTAATGTCTCCGAGGGCCAGATAAGCGAGGATGAATGTTCTGCCCTAGAAGCTTTCATGCTTTCTCTTGGTCATGGCTATCTATGGAGAGCTGCAACAGAAAGTTTTGCACATGTAAAGAAGGCCCCCTGCTTCAGAGAAAAACATTACAGAAAATGGAAAATTGTTGAAATTATCCCGTTTTCCATGGAAAACACATGGTATGGTGTTATTGTCTTGTTACAGATCACACAAAAGAGGACAGCCTCCAAAATGGCAGAAAGGGACCTTACATACCTGTACGACAACTACTCCAGAAGAGAAGTTTCTCTTTCCTGCTGGCATAAACGGGGACAGAAACAGGGTGCATTCACCCAGAATATACTTAGCCACTATTCCATCTGCAAGAACGTAGGGCTGCTTGAGATCCCTTTGGCCTAGGCCTTGTAACCAACACAAACATTGCTTTAAATATCAGCGCATCCAAACAACCAAAGTGAGGGTTCTTAAAACCCTGCAAGTCAGTCACACTACCTGTACCATACAGACAGGATTTCAGATTATTGTATATGCCGTTAACCTTTACATATTAATGTAATATAATCTTTTACAGTTACTTTGTGAACTATAACTTGTGTCTGTATCAAATTTTGGGCCCTTAAATTTTCACCCAGTATTAAGAGATTTTCATGGGTTTTTGTTAACATAGGACTTTTTTTAAGAGTATTAAGTGATAGGTTCTTGTGATTGCAAATTGGAGCCTGATCCAAAGAGCACAGAATACAACAGAAGAATTCCTATTCACTTTAATGGGCTTTGCATGAAGTCCCTATTAAACACAGGAAGATATGTAAAGGTGGTCTACAAATGCAGAAGGTACAGGTCTGATGGCTTGGCAGGAAAGCAGCAGTCGCTGCATTGTAAACACCCTATTTTGCTCATTATTCCCTGAAGATTATTTGAAATGTTTTAATGTTGATATGCAAAAAGGGCAAGTAGATCTGTTCTCTTATTTTGCCTGAATTTTGAAGCACAGACAACGTCTCTGATGTCAGCAGACTTACTTCTGAGTCCTACCACTCAAAAAGGACAACCACATTGCTGTGTTTACTTCAGTGTGTTGGCTTTAATGCACATGCGCGACGGGTACAGTCTGATCCTAGAGCCCTACCCGCTTTCTAGGGAATAGTGGAAAACCATACACAGGGTTTTAGTAGCATGTGGTTTTTCTTTTCTAGACTCTAAACCATTTCTCTATGCCTAAAAATCCTTGCTTTGCTTGAGTACACAGCTCAGCTGCCAATTTTTAATTGTTAAAACAAAAGGATGTTAAGCTACTTGGTACTTCCCATCCCCCAAAGAGGCTCCTTAAAACACAAATCATCTTTGGTTCATGTTCAACTAATAACAACTAGAATTACACAAAGTGGCCAAGTTTAGACAGACTAGACAATATTCTAGCCTAAACTCACAAAACCTAAACTAGTTAAAATTATTTTTTTATAAAAAATCACCCTGTACAATATAAAGAAAGTGAATTTGTATTTCTGCAAAAGTAGAAGTAGTAAGAAAATATGAGGCATTGCCTAATCCTGTTTTAAGCACTGTTATGGCTGCGCTGTATTGCATATGCTTATAGAGTAGTACATTTATGCTAAACTGGTTAAGGAATTTGGGAGTAGGATTAATGAACTTTCCTTTCACACTAGACTAGATCAGATCACAGAAGGAGATCAATCTGTCACGATTCTCAGCTTTTGCTCAAGAAAGGCGAGCACAGGGAAGGTCAGAGACTGACTAAAGAGCAGCACTGCAATTATTTACTGACATGGGACTGGAAAGAATATCACATAGCTACATGGAGCACAACTTGGACTTCAGACACATAGGAAAGAATGGCTCATTTTATGCCACTAATCATAGCCAAGGATTAAGATATTTTGGAAAAGCCCTATTATTTCTCATTCTGCAAACCAGGATTTCATTACTGGTAAATCATGAAATTTATGAAATCCATTCATACAATTAATTTCCTTTCCTGATTTCCATTGGTGTGTGAGATACAGATAGATAATATAAATAAACGTCAGTAAAGGAAAAGAAAAAATATGCAGAAATGTCTGCTTGTACTTAAAAGCGGGGTAATCTCAAGAAAGGATGTAGCTAGTAGCTAGAAAAATTGTCCCTGCAGCTAGTACATTCGTTCTTAAATAAACAGGCTTAGGGTCTGAACAGGGAGAAATCAGTGCAGTTGCACTACATCTAGATGGATCTGTGCTGACTTACTCTAGTTGTCTCTAGCAAGAATAACCAAAGGTAAGTTCTCTCACTCTAAGATTTTAATTTTGCAGCAGCAATGTGAAATCTACATGCCTTTTCCATGTTATGAGAAATATTCCTACTTAGACATCTTAAAGAAGAATTTTTGCAATCGTTGTAGTGTGTCAAGGTGTGGGGTTTTCCCCCTGCAGTGGTGCTTCCCCTCAAAGAAAGTTTTTCATATGAAATTTAAATCTGTCTTCAGACACCGTTCTGAACACTGACATTTTTCAGAAAATAGGCACAGGGAGGCAGTGGCCCGCATTGCTCAGGGGACCATGCACAACAGAAAGCATGATACAGCCTCATCTGGCGTCATGAGCATCTGCCAGCTCCTCCCTGAAACAAGGTCTTAACTGACAGCAGAGAAACTACGCTGGTCGTTGAAGAAATCTAGATTTCATCATCAAACTATAAATATAGCCACTGAAACTACCAGGTATATGGCTGGCTGATCTCTAGCTGGCTGACCAAACATTTTTAGGGTCACAACTCATGTGGTAAGACATAGGCAGTCCTGCCTCCTATCACCTTCAAATTTCAAAAGCAGATTTTTTTTTCTGAATATTCACCAAACAACCAAAGAAATGGTCCATCTGTTTGTAGATTTCTTAGACAGAAACCTGGTATCTCTACAAAAAGTCTGCTCACTTTTCATACTCTCCTCTGCGCTGAGTGCTTGAATCTGAAATGTTCTTTATAGTAATAAATTCCACCCCACTGTTAGCTAATTGTCCTGTTGTACAGGGGCAGGCTCCATTCCAGCAAACCAGCTCATTGGGGCAGAAGGTGCAGCTTGTGTACAGCAGCCTCTGGTACTAGAACTTAACCATCAACAAAAAAATGGATCATACAGAAACACCTGCATTTTCTTGTTTCTCTGGTTTAAGATGGTGATATTCCCCCAGAACAAAATTCAGCAGTAGGGAAGGGTTTAGAAAGGAGTTTTCTCTTCTAGTTGAGCGGATGATTTTTTTTTTTTTTTTAAAGTATCCGAGTGATTTTGGTCTGGAAACACTTATAAATTTTTGATGAGACACCGTTCAGTCCAGGTGCTTTTTCCAAGTTAATATTAAATATAGCTTTGGAAACTTCAGCAGATGTTCTAATTTTTCTAGTTCAAATTTTTTTTGCTACTACTCTGCCTTTATTTAAATAGCTGGCTGTAATTGATTCTTTAATACAGTGATTCATAATGTGTTGTGAATCTTCTGTTAATTTACTTGCGACTCTATTATTATTTCCCCTGATTTAACACATCCTGTTTTAAAACATTCACTGAAGTTGATGGAAAAATTTTTCATGGCACTTGGATCATGTCCTAAACGTAATTTGAATGCCATCTTTCGAAAGTTGCAAAGTAAGGGGATTTCCGGTTTTATTCTTCAATTGTAGAACCTTGAAAACGAGCTTTTACAAATCCTCCTCTGCCTTCTCAAAGGCTGATCCCTTCTGCTCTTTCTAGCAGTACTTTTTCTGGGTAATTTCTAATTGGAGAAGGGTTAGTGGATAACATTTTCTGATTTTTTTTTCATTTTTACTGAATGCCCTGTTACACTGCAAGAGAAGTCTTAAAGCTAGTATGAAGATTTCTTACTAGGTTCAGTGACTGTATTTATTCAAAGAGCACTTCCCACCCCCTTCTTTTCCAGCATATTTCTGAGGGGTTTTGGGGCTCCCCACAGGAGCTCTCTCCTCCCAACAGCAGCACTGAAGCCCTTTCCTCGCTCCTTAGAAAACCTGGCAATAGAGGATGGAAGTATCTCCCAGGGTTACTTGAGGGTCCTGCCCAGCGGAGCCAGGCCACCGAAACCTGCCTCCGTGCATTGCAGCCATCTCACTGCAGATCAGCACAGACACACAGACGGGCTCCTCCAACTTCAGCTTACTGCTCAGATACACTCTCTCCTCGGATATATATAAGTTTAATGAGCACATTGCTCATTTCATCATCTCCTCTTGGTTTTCTCTATACTTAAGATTATTTTGGGGCAAAGTGAGGTATTCTTTAGATATACTTTTCCATGGCCGTCAAACCCTGGGCTTTTACTACTCATTTGTACCATTTCAGTTTTAGAGAAACTCCTCTCTCTCACACCCACACTCACCCTTTCCCCTCTTCTTCCAAAATTAATCTTCGCTCATCTTTTTTTTATGGGGATGTTATATTTAACCTTCCTCTCATTTCTCTTTTTCTCAAGACTTCTTTCACTCTAATTACACCACCAGGTAGTTTCACAGCCATACTCTTAACTCTGAAACTTTAAAATGCTTGCTAACGGTGCTACAGCATCATGAGAAAGATGCTGGGTTTTTTCAGTATGTTCCCCAAATAGAATAAACGTGTATACACCCATGCATGTGCTTGCACTTGTCTCAGGGGGCCCCGACCCCCCAGCTGTGCTGGGGGTCCTGGAGTCCTGTCACACAGGCCTGGCTCTGCCAGCAAGTACGCACCAATTCGGCTGAGGGCTGCAGCTATCTCCGGACTTGTAAACTAGCTACTAAAATAGTGCAAGAAGATGCTTTCACATTAGCACGTCCTTCCGACAAACCTTTCCTTGACTTCAGCACTGCTGGTTCCTCCTTAGGACTTTAGTTTACCATTGAAATAGTGTGAAATATCTGGGATATTGTATTGCAAAAAGCTAAGTCTAACCCTTCGCAAAAGGAGACGCTCACCTTTTCCTCTACAATTCCAGCTATATGCTGAATAGGGCAGAAACCAGCACTTTGTCTGGCAATAACGGAGGTTTGAAGGTTCCTACCAAGTGGTGATCTGACACAGTATGTCCAATTGCAAGTCTATGGTTTAAACAGGCTGAAGTGGTGTTTGTCTGGCCTGTGAAGGTCCAGCCTGGGTTTCTGAAAACAGTGGGAGAATTCCTGGGAAGTTCTCTGAAGCAGCCATTGCTGCCATATTTGTCCACCAATGCAAAAAGTGTAGTCTCCCTGTGGTTGATGGCACTTGCTGCCCTGAAATCAGTTTTGCTTCTTCTTCTTTTGCAGTGAGGTCTTTCCTCATCCTAACACACTATGTGGAAGAAAAAATAAGCAGAAATCCCTGAGAACTCTTTCAAAGTTACCTAGGAACTCAGGGACTGGAGTAGAGCAGCCATTTCCATCGCTGGGGGCCCTTCCAGGGCCTCCTGCAGGGCCTGGGTGAGGTGCATCTAGCCACAGCCTGGACTCCTTATATCTTTCTGCAAAACCTGAATTTGCATTGCATCAATTCTAGCAACTTCAGGATGTTCTAGCCTTTGACTGCTATGGCCCAAGGGACAGCTCTGTATCATCTCACGCAACCGTTAAGTTCATGAGTCGGGGAAATTTCTCAGAAGAAAGAAAACAAACAAGAGTGTGCGTAATAGAAAAAAATGAGGACCAGTTTCTCTGCTAACCTCTTTCTGTATGACAATTTCACACATAGTCGTTTTAGCTTGAGAAGGACATTTGAACCTCCCAGAGACATATTAATATAAGGAGAAGATGCCTGGAGAAGTTGTTAATGGCTCATGCAGATGCTCCGAGGTGAAAGCCCTCAAGTGAATAGCTGAGTCCAAGCACAGCCTGGAGCATGGTGGAAGACAGTTATCACAGGAAAAAAAAAAAAAACTAATAACGAAGAGATCATCTTTACCAGTTCCTTCAGTCTTCCAAAAGAATAGCTGGATAGCAAAAGCTCAGAGGCCTGAGAAGCATTCAGCAGCAGTGACAACCACAGCTTAGAGGCATTCAGCAGCACAGAGCCAGATTTCAGAGCTGCAATGGGCACTGCAGTTGAGAAACTAACTGTGCACAACAACAGAAGGTCCACAGGATGGGATTCTCCACCTGACCTCATATTTCTAAAAGGTTTTACTCAACAGGCATCTGCAGGAGTTTCAGAAAGTCAGTCGTGAGTAGGAGAGACTTACATCACTCTCGCCTACCACAACTTCAAAGAAGCAAAAGAATTAGTATACTAAGTCTCATTACATATATGTCTGTGGATGTATGCACACATATCTATGCACACACATACTTTATGTGTGTATGGATTTGCATACACAGGATAGAAATAAAAGTTAAAATAAACATTCTTCAGTTTTGTATTTTTGGAGGCTTCTCTTGTGACCCAAAATAGCATTTTTTCTACTACTTCAGTAATTTGCAGAAGGTGTTTGCTTGTGAGGTGGCAATGAAACACGTATTTTCCCTGAAGCACTAGAAAAAGAACTGACTGCTGCTCCCAGGGTATCAAAATTGATTCGTAGTATCTACTGCAATCCTATTCTGCAACCCCAAAGATATCACAAGAGTTATGAAATGGAACAAATCTTTA
Source organism: Egretta garzetta (assembly GCF_000687185.1). Taxonomy (NCBI): domain Eukaryota; kingdom Metazoa; phylum Chordata; class Aves; order Pelecaniformes; family Ardeidae; genus Egretta; species Egretta garzetta. Next base: position 1,229,721 of record NW_009259588.1, read on the forward strand.
GCTCTAGCTCCCACAGAAATCTAACATCAAGAGCAATCTGGACAGCACAGACGTGAAGAGTCAAATCTGCACTTCTTCTGCACTCATATGTGGCTGCAGAAGGGCCAAAATTAAGTAGAAAAATCATGCTTTAGTTGTGCAAAGGCAAGGCAAGTGAAAAAATGTTCCTGCGACGTTGTTCAATGATGCTTGGATAACACGAGCTATAACTATGTAAGGACCAAAAGAATTTAATCCACTATTTATGGACTTTGATAGCCTGTAGCATTACTTTTCAAGACTGTTCAAGTGCTTGATTGCAATACAGTTTAGGAATTTCGACATGCTTTCAGCACCATCTCACTTTGCTTTCTGATATTTGGCTTGCAGTAGTCTTCAAAGTGTGCAAAATGTAGAAGACCTACCAATGAAGTGAAGCCTGTAAAGCGGGCAGAGGGCTTGTCCAGGTCCCTGATTTGCAGACAAACCCAGTCAGGCTGGCCAACGAGGAACAGGACCATGGTTTTCCTACTGTATTTCTTACTCACCAAATGTTTCCAGGTATTTCATGTCCAGACTTTGCAGGCTTCCTCAGTGACAGGGGAGGAGGGGAACATTTCAAGGGTCTGCTTTTTTTCATAAGCTTCCTCCTAGCCTGGAGATAAGCCTGGTGTGGAAAGCCTGTGCCCCCTTTGGTTGCAATCAGCACTAGCTCCTCGGAGAGGAGGAAAGACTGGGAGCCAGGTTATCAAGCAGCCTGCTCTCGACAGCGATGGTCAAGCCACTATCAGGCCCAGGACTGAGCCCCCCAATTGTCCAGCAGACACAGATGGAACAATCGTCTGTGCCGCGCAGAAATCTGCTAGGAAAGACTCCCTCTCTGCCTGTCTATCAGCGACCAGATTTCCATGAATGCAGCTATTATGCATTTTAACTACCAGCCATATGCCTGGTCCGGCTCCCAACAAACCCAAAGGGAACGGTGTTATTGACTTAAGCGGGAGCAGCGGCAGGCCCTTCGCCGCCCAGCGATCTAGCACTGCCACAGCTTGCTAGCGCTTCGCCAAGGGCGCCGTACGTGAAGTCAAGGAGTTTACTCATGAGGGCGCTTCCTCTGACACGTATGTGTTTGCTGGGCTGAGCTGGCGGCTTGCTTCAGCCCCGCGCTGCTGAGATGCAGCGGGGGTCTCGTGTGATACTCTGCTCCCTGGAGAAGAGGGGTTTTCTGAAACGACTTCCCCAGAAGTGTTTTGCCAGGACGGGTTCAGGGCACGAGAGCACGGAGGCCGGACACGAGCCACGCAGCCACACCTGAGCAGTGAACACTGCACAGCTCAGCAGAAACGTTTTGAACAAACAACATATCCCTAAAATGAATCGCATCGGAACAAAGCTTTCTCATGAAGCTTGTGCTTCTGCAAGCCACATATTTTCCTTGGCACTCCTCCAGGCTACAAAGCAGATGTAAATGTTACCAAGGCTCAGATACAGCAACTTCTTCTCCCCCAATCGCCAAGGAAAACTTACAGAAAATAACCCACAGAACCTTTACCATTTGCAACAGCAATGCCAACAGCTATTACTATGGAAATGGGAGAATGAATCAGGCATGGGAGCGAGAAGTGCCTTCTTCCCCACCTAACTGCACAGCCACTAGAGCAGGGCTGCAGCGGGAAGCCGGCTCTGAGCTGAAAAGAGGGGGCACAACGTGGCTTCAGCCAAATGCCTAATGACTCAAAATGTTTAACGCAAAGGTGCGTGTGCAGACACATGTCAAGCAAATGCTGGGTTTTCAATGCTAAAAATACTGCCAGGTATCAAAACACTGCAAAGCAGTGCCTGCTGATTTCTGCATCTTTCCCATCGCTTGGCCAGCCTCCTGCTCCCACCGCCAGTGTCTGCCATCACGGAAGGAGGGTGGAGGCACTCGGGACTTCTCTGAAGGGACCGGACACTTCCTTGAAAGCCTGAGACTCGAGGACCTCCCTGGAAACCTAGGTGCTGATGTCAGAAGCAAGCAGAGTTCACTGCTAGATTTCACAGCACGCTGCAGCTGTGAAGCCAATCGCTTTAATCATGAAGCGAAGAGGTCTGCTCTGTGGGCAGCCGCGCACGTGGGACTGGAGAAAACCAGGAGTGACACCAAGTCTGGTCAGCTGCTCTTCTGGGGGCTTTCTTCTGGTGGGCCTCCAGGGAGACCAAATTCAGCAAACCTGCTAGAAACAGCAAAACCCGATCCCGCGGGTGTGCGGTTTCGTGTAACAAGATACCCCTCAAACCCAGACATGCAAGTCCACTGAAGGTCTGACTCGAAATATGTTGCTCCAGTCCTCCCTTACTCATTGCATACAACCCAAGCCCCAAATGTTAACGACTCAGCATGTTTTATCACAGTAGCATGTACACTTTCAATCATCATTAGAGACGAGGAGGGTCCAGGCTCAGGCACCATGCCAGATTAAGTAAAACTTTCCATGAGGAAAGCTATTTGTTTTCTCCCAGAGCTGCGAGGCTTGGCCGAGAGGGAGGGAGGGAAAAGCTTGCCCAAGCCAGACCGAAGTGTAGACAGTGTTACTGGACTTTGCAGACTACCTGCGTGTTGTTCTAATGACATCTGGACTACTGGAAATCACCAAGCGCACTCAGGAGTTTTCAAAGGCATAATTGTGGCAGCAGCAGACTAAACTTAATGCCTCAAGAGCCAATTGCTTTAATCATGAAGCTGAGATGTATGAAAAAGGATACATTTCAGCGAAAGAATAATTCTGTCTGCTATGGTTCCTGTTCAAATAAACTATATCACCAAACCACGTGCATTTGAAGAATATAGAGGAGTGAAAAAAAGAACATATGGTTTAGAGGCAAAAAACTTTCATATATACTGTATAGGAGATATATGGACTTGTCAGACATCTAACAGTTCAACACTGTAAGCAATTCATGGGAATGACATTAGCAATAGCTCATGTTACATCCAGGAGTTACAGCTTTTACTGCAAAAGTTATTTTTAAAAGAGCCATGTTTAAAATGAAATGGCTGGCAGGGCTGCAGCTTTCAGTAACACTTTACCTGTGGTTTTGCCACTTTTACATACTTATTGGGGGCTTAATGCTCCCAATTTACCTTTTCAGAGTAAAATAAAAGTCGCAATGAGTGCATTCATTGGCACAGTGCTGTAAAACTCACAGCTGTGCAAAGACAATCACAAGAACAAAAGCCTCCTTGTTTTAAAAAAGATGATGATGTGGCTCTGATACTTTCTGCTGGCCACATATCTAAACATCAGATACCTTCTTTTATGGCCTATGTATTTTCATCTTACTACACAAAAGATTTATAGATCTGATCAAGTAAAGATCAGGACAGAGACCTTTATGAAAGCGCCGGTGTGGAGAGGAGGAGGCTGAATTAATATACAGAACTTCAGACAAGAGATCTGGCTTTCAGATATTGTTATTCCAGTTCTGGCTCCTACGCAGGGACTCAGGGTGTTCTGGAAAAGAGTTTTTTCAATGGCGGGTGGAACCCTGGCCCCACTGCCGGCAATGGGAGCGTGCCGCCGATTTCAACGTGGCTGGGACTGCATCTCAAAAGTTGGGGTTAGAACCCAGGCAAAGCTCAAAGAAGCTGAGATCATCTTCGGCTTCAGCGCTTAAGCATACCTTGACTAAAGAATCCTCCAGGATGCTGCTTTGCTTTCAATTAAAAACTGCTTCTGTAAAGTTCCGTGCATTAATATAACAAATGGGATCACAGCATGTCCAATACACCTTGAAATCTGCTGCGAACATAAGTCATACATTTTTCCTGTTGGTACCAATGTGTTTCCCCCTCACTTTTTCGAAACAGCTTCATTTTCATCCGTAATGAAAACTACTTTCTTTGATGTTTCTAACGGCAGGAAATAATTTCACAACTGAGTGTCACTCTGCTGCAGGTAAAAAATGTAATAGCTTGTGGGAGTGCCAGTTACAACCTGAAAAATGTTTCTTGGCATTAGCATGCCTAATTGAACTCTCTCCATCCTGGTGAAATAAAAGATTTGGAGCTCAGTTCTGTGTTCCACCCAGGCTGCATAGGTCCAGGAAAGGGAAATGGGGATAAGGAAGGTGATTTCAAGCCACCTTTAGAATCCCCTGTTGCGAGCCTGGCCAGTTCCCAGCTGCCTGAACATCCTGAAAACTGTGTGAACTTAAACTCCACCACCTCTGGCATGGGGTTTCTTCTACCACCAAGAGAAGCAGTTAACATTTGGAAAAATTAATCTGAGCAGCCCTGGTCAACAGAAAAGAAGCAGGATTAGTTCAAGAGCAGACTAGCACAGCTTTTGACCCAAGTCCTGGTTAGAGGGCCGGAGAGAGGAGTACATTCAAAAGTGAGATCTACGTTAGGTAGATTTTCACATCCCCTTGAGAGGACAACTGGTTCAAGGGACCAGGAGGAGTTCCCATCAGCTTGTGGCTTCCCCAGACTGGCCACCTCTTTGGGCAACACTAATTCCACTTCACACCTCGAAGGGCTGTACAGCACATTAGCCTCATTGATCCCCAAATACCGTGTTTTCTCTTAAAAGCAATTACCACATGGACTTGCACTGAAGAGGTCCCTCAAGCCTGCCTGTCTAAGGACATTCCATGAGCTCCACCACCCTTGCACCCCACACTGCTCCCAGGTTAGATGCGAAAGGGGAATGCCATGGACCCTTCACCATTGACGGTGGAGCCAGTGTTACCCTGGGGGGTCTGCCAGGGTGCCCCCCCGCCTGCTGCAAGAGCTTCTGGCAGGGAGGGCAGGAGATAGCCCCTCTCCCGCTGCAAAGGGCCATGGGCTCCCACAGCGGACCACAACCAGGCATATATGTCACACTTAAACTGCTTTTAATCAAATCTTGCTGTGAAAGCAGCAAAGGGAGTCAGCCATAATCTTTGTTAGTAGGTTGAACTCAGAATTATTTGAAATGAGTGCTGGTATACAAGCCAGATACCTTTCAATATCAAAAGCATAGCCATAATATATCAGGTATCACTTTATGGGGTGAGTTTTAAGTACGTTCTACATGTTGAATCACATATTCACATACTGAAATGGACAGCATATTTAATGACTAGCCCAGGTGGCTACTGTAGATTTTGGTTTAAAACAAGATTGCCAAGACCAAAACTTATTTGCCAAAATGGAAGTCTCTTCAGGTGCTCCCTTCATATCACTTCAGCTGCCCACCATTACCAAAGCAGAAGATTGTCATATATAAGATACATATTTATACAAACTCACTGACTGTTTTTTTCCATCTGTACTCTGCAGTATAGATGGTCTATATTTGGAGAGACTCCAGACCAAAAGAAATGAATATTGTTTTGATCCCATAAGCTGAAACCAAAAAAATTCTGTTTATACCGGGTCCAAGATTGCTATGCGCATATTAGAAACACAAATCAAACGTCCCCAAAGTGGTAAACAAGCAACCAGAATGTTACCAAATAGAATCTAGCATAACCAGTTAGATACTCTATTTGTCTGGTAGTTCCACAAGTATGTTATAAGTCTATACCCCACAATTCATAAGTACTTTCAGGTAAACCAGCAGGTATTAAACAGCTACAAGACATGTGAAGCTACACTTTTTTAATGGGGTGATGCTTTGAGAATTTAATTTTTAATTTCATTAAAATATTTCACTACTTTTAAATTACTTT
>NW_009259588.1:1235570-1242778 GCF_000687185.1 Egretta garzetta
AAGGAAAGCAGTCAAGCACATTAGACCTCTCCCCGGCTTTCATACTGTTCACAGGCGCAAAGACTGAAAAAAATACTGAAAAAAAAATTTAAATCATGCTGTATGAAGGGATCTGAACTGAATCCATGAGACAACAAGTTATAAAGAGGTAGAGCAGCAATCTATTTTTTTTTTTTAAAAAAAAAAAGAGAGTAACTGTCCTTACTCATGGGTATGATTTAATATTCTGGTTTTCAGAATATGGTGATAAAGCACAGATATCCCACCCACTCCTCCAACAAGGAAAACACCTAAAGATGGATATGATACTAACAAGAAACAATGGCGATAGCTTAAAAGCTCCTATTCCAAAAAAAATCAAGCACATGAAAAATGAGTTGCTCCTATTTGGTATGAGCCACTCTGCAAAACCCATTCTCCCTTATTCCACAGTTATGGCCTGAGGCCTGGATGAAATGCCACCAGGCACAAAGGCATTGCACATGGGGAGCGCTCTGCCTTTTCAGTGCTGATCTCAGTGGACAGCACCTGGGAGCAATTACCGGTGGTTTCCAGGCAGTCACCATAGTGGCCAAACTGCCCTTTGAGACCATGCAAGGCAGCCCAGATGTCATCCTTCCATAACTAATAGGTGAGCACAAGAAGGGGATTTTTTACTGAGACAGGATGAGTTGATTAGATAGTTGCCAGGGAGAACAAGATGACATCAGATGTGGCTTCAAGTCACACTTACTCTGCCCTACGGGTGGGTTGCTGCCACCCAGAGTAGTCCTGCTGCACTCCCTGACCCACAGCAACAGGCTCCCTCTGCCTCTCGTGGGCTGCACCCAGCTATTGGACCTGGGGGATGTGGTTCCATGAGCTGACCCATTGGAAAACTACGTGGGTTTTGCTATTTCTGGCAGGTTAATTTTCCATTAGCCTGCTCTGCTGCTCTATAATCAATTGATAAGACTTAAAGGAAGCAGCAAGACCATGTGGCTAAGGGCAAGATGGATCGAGGCCACCTTTTCCTTGGGTTACATCATATGCAGTTACATCAGATTAAATGTAATGTGAAATCGATGTCTGCACTGGTGGTGGTAAGGTTGCCTCCATGAAATGCATATAGCATGGACCTAAACGGGCTTCCAGCCTGATTCACAGCGTTGTGCTCCCGTGCTGTGCATCTGAGGCATGCCAGGGCTCTGCGTGTTTTGAACCGAGGGCTGTGGCCACCACAAGTCCCACAAGACATGCTTCCTGCCTTTAGACCCTCTGTCGCATACTTTATCTCATGACTGCCCAAATACTGAGACAAATAAGAAGACAGTGGTAGTCTGCTCCTGATTTCTACACGGGCTCCATTTTGTCAACGCAAAACATAGAACGGATGACCTTTCCTTCAGGCAGCGAGGTAAGACATAGATAGGAAAGGGCAGCTCACGTGGGCTATGCTCCACCATGGTGACCCCTGAGACAAACCTAAATACCAGTTTAGACATAGAAAAGGAACTTTCTCTGTTTACCATTTCTGATTACCACCCTTGCAGGGAACTGGTGGTGTTTAATTTTTTGGAACTACGTAAGTTATTTTTTTTCTGTTATATATTGTTACCATGACTGTTATGTCTATGAATTCTTTCTTGGTCTATAGTTCTTGTGGTCAGCCACAGAATGATTTTGATAGCCTGCTGGATGCCAAAGGGAAGTATATCTGGATTTGGCTAGCTGAAAAGATTTTCAAAGTCAGCTTTGAAAGTACCAGTGCAGATGTACATGGTGGCTTCTACGATTACTTCTGATTATCTGTCAGAGGTCTGGTGTGCTGTGTCCCAGCAACAAAACCATTTATGCTTTGTCAGAGAGAATGAGCATGGCTGAAAAAACTACAACCTCTCTCTCAGACCACATGGTAGCAAAGTTCCTCTGTTCCTTCAGAGGAAACCTGAAGGAGACATGGCTGAGGAGCTTCACCCTTCATCCCTGAGCCACAGTCCCATCTCTCCAGCAGAGACCAGCCAGAGGCAGCGTTCATAGTGCTGTCAGAGAAGTGGTTGCTGGATTTTGGAGAAGTAAGGCAGAAAGACTGCCCATTTCTTGTACTCTTCTAAAAAGACAGTTATAGACTAGGTTTAGATTTTATCTGTGTTCTTTTCCTTCCACAGATAACTTCTGGTTTCTCTCAAAACCAAAATTTGGGCATGGCTTTTTGTTTTGGTTTCTGTGCCTTTCTTGTTTGGTTTGTTGGAATCTTGCTCCTTACAGCACAGATATGTGGTAAAAGTCCGTGCTGTATGAAGAAAGGCTTGTCACAAAAGATATGTTGTGCAAAACTTGAACTGAACTCCTAATTAGGCAAAATTCCTTAGACCTGTCTATCCTGCAACCAATAATAACTTCTGTTAAGAAAAATCATTTTCCTAGAGTTGAAAAGCAAAAGGCTGCTACTCAAGCTCCAAAACATTCATTTGTAATCCTAATTCAGTGAGTATCACGCTGTTTAAAATAGAATGACTACATGCCCTTTTTTAAAAACAGTACAATGAATTGTCTTTAAATTCTTCCTGAAAGACAATCACATTCAGATGTTCCTTGGCACCCGTTAGTTTCAATGCAGCCCTTTCAAAGGCATTTCTTCTTCAAATAGCATGGTATGTTATATAAAGTTATGTGGCTATTGGAAGGGAACTCACGTACTGCATTAAGGTGAGGGTCCAGAATACTACTGGGATACTTAACAGCAAGTACTAAATCACAGTTCAGTGAGGTCACATAATCAAATTCCAGATTATCCCTTTTATTACGTTCAACTAATAAATCTTTGGAAACTGGAGTCTGACAAGTTCATCACAGCATTTTAACTTTTCGGTGGTGCGTGTAGAATACATATACACATAAAATCTTACAAAAAAAACCAAAAAGCAGCAGCAAAGCCACAATAAGATTGGAAGAAAAAGTAGTTTTAATGTCAGAGGCTACCAGAGTGAAAAGTTACGCTGAAAGATGTGCCTCCATTTTTAATTTGAACCTTCTCAACTGAAGTAGAGCAGTTTATCATTTAGTTCCAGTGAACAGATTTGCAATTCAGATGTTTCACTGCATTATGGATGGGACAATGTTAAATATGTTTTCACTGCAGTTCCACAGGTCACTGGCATCGGCATAAGCCAAGACCATACGGTTAAGATTATTGCAACATAGCTATCGGTCATGCAGCTAGCTCTACAGTAACTAACAGCATTTAATGCTTAGATAATACAGTTTCATTATCACAAACGAAATTAAAGAGCCCTTGCCCATATAGAGACAATCCAAGCAAAAGTCCGCACCATTCCACCAGGCTGTTAATTGAACTTTTTTCCACCAGGATTCAAAAGGAGGAGGGGGGTTAAGGGAACTCACTGATAGCAACATGGTTGAACGCAAACCTATGCTGCGGAGGACTTACCATCATCCAGGTACATCTGGTCCAATTCCTCAGGTTCTCGCTTGATCGTTACAGGAATAGGGGCCAAATTATGATTACTTTCCTCATGCAACTCTGGCAATGACAGTGGTTGGGTTGTTGGAGACTCATTTCTGTGAACCTTCGGCAGTTGCTGCTGCTGTTGACCCATTATGGATGAGTGAGTTGGACTGCACGACTGCAAATAGGTTGGCTCTTGGGTAACAGATGGAACTGGAGAAGAGGGACTGTTGGGATAGAGTGTTTGTTGATAACCAAGGGGACAGCTACTGCTCAGATGTTGACTCACCTGCGGCTGCAGCATGATGTGAGATGATTGCTCGGGGGAGCTTGGGTGCACAACTATAGACCTTGGCACTTCCTGTATGGTGGGGACACCTCCAGCGGGCTGCTGAAGTCCGAGGTGACTGTGGCCTGGGTTGGGGATGCACTTGTAAGGAGAGGACGAAAGGTCGTGCAGCTTGGGGCTTGCGTTGGGAGAGGGTGACATCACGGCATTTCTCTGCTGACAGGAGGCAAAGCCAGCCACGAGGCACGAACCAGGATCAGGGGGCATCATGATCTGCTGGCTGTAGTATGGTTTAGAGAGAGGGCTTAAGCCTTGGTTCATTGGTCCACAGGTTTGAGCAGGCTCATAGTCATCTGTGGGTTCTGTTTTTATAATTGGAACTGTTAAAAGAAAAAAAGTTTTAAATAAACATGAGTTGCGTATTGGTATGATCAAGTTGGCTTGTGGCTAGGATACCCTTTGCAAAACAAACAACGTCTTGAATAAGACTCTGTGTGTCTTTTGCCTAGTTCTCCCACCCTATAAAAAAAATGAATGAGTCATCAGCACAAGAAAGTCACAGCTGGTTCTAATATTGAAAAGGACTATTTTCTTTGGACTCTCCTCCAGCACTAATGTGCTATAAAAATCTATTTGCAAATAGCTGTGCTTCAGTGGAAGCTTTGGACCCAAGGGCTCCATGGATTTGTAGTAATCAAAGCAAGAATTTTAACTTGGATATACTACTGCATTTCTACGGCTACTGATGGCCCATTTGATAAATGTCTGCACATTCGGTAAACTGGAGCATAATAAGGTAGAGATAGGGCTTTCAGAGTTCAGTGAAAGTAAAATTGCAAAGATAAATGACAAACTACTATGTACAAGAAGTTTCCAATTAAGAGGGTATTTTTGAAAGAGTAGGATTTGATTTACTTAGTTTTTACATGATTGTGTTTAATCTTACTAACCAGCCAATGGGTGTAAAATATTCAGTAAGTTGCATCCAATTCTCAGTGATTCTACGTTGGATCCAAACTGCCGATGCCAGCTCCTAACAAATGTCAACTTAGTCTCTGGCTACCAAGAAAAACTGACTCCAGTTCTAGACCTCTGCTTGCTCTACCCGTTGTCCCCAAGAAGGCTCCAACAGAGCTGTAAAGCCATGTCTCTAAATATCACCAGGACATGGACAGAATGACTGCCTATGAGCATCAACTCAGCCATGACAAATGTAGAGTTCCTTTCTCAAATCAGAGAAGAGATCCTTCCTCGAATCAAAGTTCCTTTTTCACATTGGCTTTCTCTCTCAAACCAGGGAGAGGTGCCTTTGCTGCTTCTCCTACAACATATGCAGTGCATAGCTAAAAGACACCCACTTTCTCTATCGGGTAAATTATAAATAATAGGGCCAAGCTAGTCTGTAGATGTATTTTTTCCTAGCCAGATGCAACATTAATGCATACAACAATTGAGCATGGATACACAGTGGCATTTATCTTCTTTCCCAAGAAAAGATCCACAGCACCTTCAGCCATCGCTTGAAGGTGCTGTTGGAAATTTACGGTGACACCAGAGAATATCTTTCAGAATGTTAGAATAATGACCTGTTGTGGCACAAAGTTATTAAAGAAACATCTTTGCACAACTCAGGTCAGAGCACACGCGTGTTCTGCGCCTGTCTCTGACTGTATTTTTATTTGCATGTGTTTTACAAACACCTTTTATACATTCTCCAGCCATTTACTATGTTCGTGTATGAGTCTTTTGAACCCCTAAAAATGCACATGTGTGCGTGTGTACATATAAAACCTCTTTCAACACTCACAAATTTTGCTGCTGGTGAACGCACTTCACTACCCTTGTTTTACAGTCCCCCAGCCTCTTGTTAACTTTGCTCCCTTTATGTTCTTTTACATATAGATGCTTGCAACACTTGCTTCAAGATTTCTAGCACCCCTAGTAAAAACATGCCTATATATGTAACAGATGCACAGGTGCTGCTGAAGACGAATGTGCTAAGGATAATGGACTGTCACTGGATTCCTCATAATCTTATTTTCACCTGCCCGTGTGCTGCGCACTGGCTAGCAGGGCTACTAATGCACTTGGGTCACAGAGAAGCAGATTCCAGGTTCAGTGACAGCTTTTATAAAACCAATATCACACCCTTTATGAAAATGCAAGACCAAAGAAATGCACCTAGATAAACATAGCAGCTCAGATATTGTAAGAAAATACCTTTAACAAGTTCCTGAGCTAGCAAATAGTCTCACATGTTTTATATTAGGTTCACTGTACTAGCACTAACCACAGCACAGCTGGAAATATGATGGTTGTTGAACACTGAATTTTCCCAATATATCACTGTTATAGAAACACCTGTGCTAAATAATTCTAAGCTCAACCACTGGCAATTCAACTCCAATAAACCCTGGAGTTGTCTGACTTGTTATAACCTAGGGAAGGGTTATAGTCCTGCGGCAGGCAGGCTGGAAGCTTTAAAGGTAGCAGGTTCCTGATTTCAGGCTGATTTTTCATTGCAGCTCTTCTATGGCACCTTTGCTACTTGGTTTACCAGGTATTTTTTGTCACTCCACTTCGAATTTTTTCTTTATAAAAGCAATGCCATGGGGTCTATTTGGAGGTCCGATTAGTGGCCAGGAGCACTGGGAATCTGTTTTCCTCTGTTACTACACTGAAATACACCTGCCGCAACCAGCAGAGGATGGCCAGTAAGTCCTACTCTGCACTGGGTGAAGGATTGATGGGTGGGAGGGACTTTGTTCCAGACCTGTTAGTCCAAAAACTCTCTTGGAGATGGTGACAGCAACCAAGAATGCTCCTGGGTACCCAAAAATTCAGAGTTCAGAGGGAAAATAGAGACTGGTGTCAATTACAGGACCAGCCAGGGTAAGTCACTGTAGCTTGTTTGCTGATGGCAGCTTGGGAGCCAGAGAGGGAAACAAGAAGGAGGGATATGAGATTAAGCGGGACCTCCATTTTATTTGACATCTGTTTACACTGGCCCCTTGTATCGCTCTGAACTGATACTCCTGAACATCAGTTATTTCATGTAATGGGAAACAAATTGTCTTTAAATGGACAGATACTACCTGCACTTAGGCTTAGAGGTATCTGAACTTGTTCAATTGAATTGTCTCCATTACCTTTTTTAATGTATTTTTTTCAACATGGTAAAAAAGTTTCCCCTTACTAAGTATGATGTATTTTGTTTGTATGCTAATCTCATTACTAGGATAGGTATCACACTGAAAGACAGAAGTACTAATGCTGAAATGGTGAAGGGATTTGTACCTGACTTGTCAGTGCTTTGCCATTTGTACAACCATTGAACACTGCAGAGTGAACGTACAGATCTTACCAAGCTGGGATGGCAGCCACTCACTCCCCTTTAAAAAAGTGTAAATGTCTTCACAGGGTACCAGTTTGGAGAAGGAAGCTCTGTAGGAATTTTTTTTTTTTTTTTTT
>NW_009259588.1:1242932-1270270 GCF_000687185.1 Egretta garzetta
CCATTTCATGAAAGGCTGCTAACAAGGATTTTCCCCTGTGACTATTTTTTTGTGGGTTTGGTTTTTGTGGTTTTTTTTTTTTTTTTTTTTTTCCTGGAGAGACCATTACTAATGACCCAGATGATCTGGAATCAGACCTGCAAAGCTGAGCATGTCAGCAGAAACGTAAGACATTAACACTTCCCTTTCTGGCTAGACCTCAACTTTTGTATTTTACATGAATAACTATTACTTGACTTCTGGAAGACAGATATACCACGAATTGCTACATTACACCAGCTAACAGATTATTTATGACACTCTCTCCTGTATCTGCTTCTCCCCAGCCTACACAACTTCACCAAATGGAATAACAAAGGCCAAAAATCTTTGCCAATTGTTTGTATTTCCAAACTCAACTCAAACAAGCTGTGGGTCTGACCTCTTGGTCGTTCTGAAAATACTTTGCATGTGTCAAAAGTTGGTGTAGAACACCCTATATTCTTTCTTTAAAAGGACAACCATCTACTTCCACTTTGCAAAGGACTGCAGAAGGCCCAAGGCAGGAGCTGGGGGTATTTCATGGCATGCTTTCCAAAACGAGTGCAGGGACAGCCTGTACCTGTACTCACTGGCTACCCACTTACCATGGTGTTACTCAGACAAGTTAAAATACTTGCATGTAATAAGGCTCCCAGTTCCTAACAAACTTCACCCATTGCCTCACTGACTTTTGGGGGGCTGAGACCCTCAGCTGGAGTAGCCGCAGCTGACTTAGAGCAGCCGAGGACACAAACCGTACGTGCACACCATCTTCTCCTAGGCAGGAGCCCAGTGGGTTCCTCCAGAGCAGCCAGGGCTGATCACTGACCAGCTGTGGACTGGTGTTCCCACTTACCCATTGACTTGTGCTTGACTAACTGCAAATCTTTACAGACCCGAGCTAGAAAATGAGTTTCACTCTCAAATACATCCCTGCGGAGGCACGGTAAGCTAGCTGCTGTAGGACATACCCATTTTTGCTGTCACTCACTTGCACAAGTGAATATTTCACACAGGGAGATGCGATGTGATCCGGAGAGTACAGATAATTTTCTCAGGATTAATATTTCACAGAGAACAGTATTAGCCCGACTAACTTCTAGCTCAAATACTTCAAATCTTAAATGACTTGGTAAAAACCTGCCAGTCAAAAGAGACACTCCTGGTCACACAGGCAGCCTGGACTGGCAATTAACTGGAAATCCCTACAGCCATTCAGAATCTGCAAGCACTTTTAGCAGAAACTGGACATTTCTTGAATTCAGCAGCGCCGTATGAAATGACAACAAGCATTCTGTCTCAAAGCTGCTTCATGGTGCTGAGATAACACCCAGTCTTGCAGACTCTCAGCTGGCTAGAATGAAAAACCATGACTGAATTTGCCATACACTGAGATTTGCCAATAATAAATTTCAGCAATGAAGCCAGAATTTGGGAAACCATTAACAGAAAAGATGATGCAGTTTTTACGTACGCTCAGATTCAAAAGTAACGTTACTTGTTTAGGAGACCCTACTCTGCTGAAGGATCAGGCCCTTGTCATAAAAAGGAAAAAAATGAATGCAAATTTGGTTTGTATGGTGAATTTTTAAACACTTGCTACTTCACAATGTATTAGGTTGGTCGATGGGCAATTTTAAATAGTCCTCGATTTTGAGCATTAAAATATGACAGAGCTCGCTGTTCTAAATTAGTCTGATAAGCAACTTAATCTGTGCTAATTGGTTTTCAGTGGTTCGACGATGCCTTCTTAGACTCTGGACTCGTGTCACTATGTCATTTAATTTAATATGAAGTTCTGAGAACCGTGTGTTGGCAGCAGCCCCGGCTATAAATCAAAGCTTCTTACTCAGAGAGACCAGGGTTATGACATCATACTGAGGCACTGGGTGGAAGACAATGGTCCTTCTGTGTGGGTCTGAATCTGGGAGAAATATTTCAGCCAGTTCTGCAAGCCCACGTTTAAATGAAAGGCCTTTCTAGCAGGTAAAAAAGTTAATATATCAAAACTTGAAGAAAAATAATAAATCATGCACATTCAGTAAAGGGAGTCAGAAAGTGCTTAAATATAAATTATATGTATTTTTTGACAATTCCAACAAGTCTGTTTGCTTTTACACTTTAGCAATCCAGATGGGTTTTAAAACTTTTTTTGGGGGGGGGGTGCTACTAAAATGTGAACTGAGAAAATATAATAATACAAATTAAACAGATGTTTATCCTGATTAACATTAAACTAACAAATCCCCATTTCCACGTAGTATTATCAATGCAGACATTTATGGCACTATAATATATTTATTTTACCCTTGAGTTTGATTGAACCTATCAAACAAAATAGCCACCTTTCACGGTGCAGACTATGATGTAGTTCCCTGGCACTGGCACACAGATTTTTGGTTAGCGTATGAAAATCAGAACACTACTTTTTTCATCATGTGCATGCACGCTTTTCTTCAACTTCTGGACTAAACATCTAATAATTGGTAAGAATTTGAGATGAGACTTTCAAAGAGGGCTGAGGAGTTAAGTGGCTACCTCTCCGTTACTGAGCTGAGCTCTGAAATGCCATTTGTGCCTTCAAAATCCTCCCCTGTCAGTCAGTTTTGAGCCAGGCAGCACACCCTCCTCACCAGGAACCAGACGCTCCTTCAGAAGATGCTGCACAGGTCATTCCAACTGCTGCCGCTGCACTGCTGCTGGCCGACCGGAGATACGCTTAGGGATGTGGACATATCTCCAGGTACACCTTAGCCCCTCTGGATTCGTGCAAAGAGAAAGTCTTGGCTGCTGTGGCAGCATCAGCTGGATCCAGCAGGCTTGAGCAGAGCGAGGACCTCACCCCTTGTTCTGACTCTTGGAGCAGTCTGGTGTTGGGGAGAGGCAATGGGCCGGTTGCCCTCAGAAACTATAATCCCCATTTTGTAACACCAGAGCAGCAGCGGCTGAGCAAAACTTTCTGAAACGCCCTGCCAGCGTATCTGCAGCAGCGGCAATCTCGGTGACAAGGGACGTGCACTCTACCCCTGTCACTACCAGGGGCCTTTTGCAGATGCTGCTTGTGAACTGGGTATTTTTCCCTAGGCACCAATTCAACCAAAACATTTTTTTAAAAGTGAAGCTACTATCAAACCTTTGCTTTTTAGTTAGTAAAACCAGTGGCGGCTCAGAAGCAAAGGGAGCCTCACGCTATCAAAAAGCTGTAGGTAGCACACATGAGCAATTGCAGCTTTTATCTATGCAAGTATCTGAACTCCCTCATCCTCTCTCGCTAGTACACTGCTACTGGTGCGGCTTACTGGGAGGGCTACCTCTAACACTTGCCTGCCTGCCCTCTTTGGGCTTATGTGTATATATTTTTATGGGATCAGATACATATGTACAGTTTTATACAAGAATAGCCTCTGGTTAGATGGAAGCCTTGCGCATACATCTCACTCTATAATCTCAGACAGTGCCATTATCTGATTAGAAAGTGCTTTCCAGCCAACTCATTTACTAAATGCTTTTCAACAGCTGTTAAACTATTAGGTTATTCAATGCATATTTATGAGACAGAAGATTATATATGGTAGCTTGGTGCATACACTGTTAAAGTGGAAGGTAAGGGGAAGGCATTTAGGTTGCGTTAATACAGGAGATATGCATTAGCTTTCTTTCAAAAGAAAAGGGGGAAATTCTTAAAAGGCACAATTCATTTTCCATCTTAACACCTTAATAAATCCTACAATGTTTTAAAGGATAAATCAAGTCCTGTGGTACGTCCGCTTGGGCTGCTCTACTGCTGCTCCCACAGCGCAGCTCCGGGCTCCACCGCTGCCTTCAGCTGGAGGTTTAACTGTGCACAACACCCAGGCTGCACTGGCCAAGGCTTTCTACGTCATTTCTGTCAGACATGCTAAAATTCACTGGGATGAGGTGTTCTTTGATGATGCAGCACAACATTATACCGCCAGTGCTGACATTACTCCTGCTCTCCTGACCAGGGGAAGCTCTGTGGGGACAGGGACAGGCTGGCAGGAGGGCATCCTTCCTGCACCAGTCCTACCCCCAGATCTGCCCTCTCTGGAGAGGGGTTTGGACCTTTGGACCTGGCTGACCTCAGCTATCTTGACTCTGGCATGGTCTTTGTCTTTGGAGATGCATACAGTCCCTCCTGCAGCCTGCAAAACACATCCTTGCCCATGCATTTCACCTCCATCAGCCACCACCACTGCATCCCCTTTAGGATCAATCACTGGGCTAGATTAATTATGGTGATCAGCCACTCGAGGAGAACAAAAATAAGCATCTCCTGTAATCCTGTCCATGTAATTCTAAACCTCGTTCTCCCTCACACAAGTTTTACCTGTTGGCTTTTAAGCTAATTGGAAGATCCTAAAGCCCTATGCTTGCTAACATATGCATGTGAAATCACTGGGAGGTAAGGGAGGGAGTCCTCAAAATGCTTATGCATAGGGGTTCAGTGACCGAAACTACAGGCTGCGTTTTGTCATCTGAAAGGGAATATTTGAAAAGGGAGGCACTGCCAAAAGACAACTTAATGCACTGGAAGTTAACTGTTATGGGTGATCATTGCTGCTGCGAAGGAGTCTGCTGGTCAGACACAGCCAGGGGCTTCTATATAGTGCTCATCCCCCCCGCCTGTTGCAGGGACATCGCACAGGTAATGCTCCTTCTTGGCCTTCCAGATGAAGCTGGAGCACCGCACAGTGAGGCAGAGTTTTGCCTATAAAGACCAAGATGACTGCATCTGCAAGCTGTATGCAGCTGGCTAGGCTCTGGCCGACGGCCGAAATGGGATGTCACCTGGATGAAGCGTGGGCAGCTCTAGTGGGGACCCAGCGACCGGGAGCAAAAGCACCCAAGGGTGTAACGGGGTGCGTAACGCTGGTGAGCGTAGCATGTGTCTCCTGCTGCAGCTGCTGGAAGGGAGCGGAGGGGCTGATGCGCCCAGCGACAATGAATTTTGTGGTCTTCTTAAATGGAAACAGGGCTCCACCAAAATCTCGCCTGCTTTTTGTTACTCTTGTTAAACGTCAAAAGTAACAATCAGCCACCTAGCAGCCAAAAGGAAATAAACTGTAACAGCGCATAGTGTAAAAATGAGCAAATGTGACTGGTATTTTCACCTAAGATAAAAAAAACCAAAACACTCTGGGGCCAACCTTTCGCCACCTCCCTCCTGGTGCCCTGCCCTGATCTGCGCAGGCTTTCCGGCAGCCCAGCTGCTCCCTGGGCTCGATGTTAACGCTTCCAGCAGGTCTGAGGCTTCAGGCCTGGCTCGGCCATGCTTGGTCCCCTCACGCGCGGCCCCTGGAACACAGCACTGACCTAAGGTGGGCCCGGGCGCAACGCACTCCTACCGACTTCCATGCCCCTTCCTCCGGCTCCCCGGGCTGGCAGCATGGCGCCGCTGAGGTGCTGCCAGCCATGGCACTGCCATGGCCCCATTGCACATGCCGCAGGTTAGGACCCTTTCACAACCCAGGCATTGCATTTGACCCCGCTTCCCCAACCACCCCCAAATTACCAACATTTATTAGCTAGGCTAATAATTTTGCCAGCCTTGAGCACGGAGATTCAACAAATAGTCAAGAGAAGTGTCAGGAGACAACCAGCAAAAGCTACTCTCTGTGTCACATTACAGCGGCAATGCTTTGCATCCTCATTTTATTTTTTCTGCTAAGGCGGCCAATGTCGCCTTTTAACTTAGAAAGTGAGCTGTGGGTGGGAGAGCCGAGGTGAAACAGAGGCACGGCCACTCAGTGCAATCACTAGAAAACTGCTGACTGTGCTCGTCTGCAAGGCAGGCAGGAGATAATTTTAGAGCAGAGCAGGAAGTTAGGAGGATGCTGACAGCAATGCGCAGTGGGCACCACTCAGCCTTTTCAGGAGCAACACCAAGAGCTTCACTTCCATAGAATCATAGAATTATAGAAGGGTTTGGGTTGGAAGGGACCTTAAGGAACATGTAGTTCCAAGCCCCCTGCCATGGGCAGGGAACAACTTCCACTAGACTGAGTTGCTCAAAGCTCCATCCACCCTGGCCTTGAACACTCCCAGGGATGGGGCATCCACAACTTCTCTGGGCAACCTGTTCCAGTGCCTCACCACCCTCACAGTGAAGAATTTCTTCCTTATAACTAATCTAAATCTACCTCCTTTCAGTTTAAAGCCATTACCCCTCATCCTTATCACTACATGCCCTTATAAAAAGTCCATCTCCAGCTTTCCCATAGGCCCCCTTCAGGCACTGGGAGGCTGCTATAAGGTCTCCCCGGAGCCTTCTCTTCCCCAGGCTGAACAACCCCAACTCTCTCAGCCTGTCCTCATAGGAGAGGTGCTCCAGCCCTCAGATCATCTTCGTGGCCCTCCTCTGGATCTGCTCCATCAGGTCCATGTACTTCTTATGTTGGGGGGCCCAGAGCCGGACACAAGGCTCCAGGTGGGGGCTCACGAGAGCAGAGTAGAGGGGCAGAATCACCTCCCTCAACCTGCTGGCCATGCTGCTTTTGATGCAACCCAGGATATGGTTGGCCTTCTGGGTTGCAAGCACACATTGTTGGCTCATGTCCAGCTTTTCATCAACCAACACCCCCAGGTCTTTCTCCTCAGGGCTGCTCTCAATCTGTTATCCACCCAGCCTGTATTTTTGCTTGGGATGTGCCCAACCCATGTGCAGGACCTTGTGCTTGGCCTTGTTGAACTTCATTTTGTGCTGCTGGGCTGTAAACAACGATACTAAGGCACATCTGGTCACCACAGGCAGGCTCTCAGCACAGCTCCGTACCTGCAGATTCAAAGGACCTATGTCCCCACCAAGTCACTTGTCTACAGGGCCAGGTTTTCAGAGGAGCTCAGCATGCTGGGGGCTTGTGCTGGTGCCTCCAGGGAGGCAAAGGAACTGCAGAAAAGCTGGCTCTACAAGTGAAGGCCATGCACTTGGAAATCTGGCCCTATGGGTGGTTAAACGTGTCTCAAAATAGAAGTTGCCTAGTGTATCAACACCATTTTAATAAATACTAGAAGTAGTGAAATGATTTTTTAATAATGCTTTGACAAGTAAGAATCCTGACAGAAACAGAAACCGGAAATACTTTATCATCAACTCTTTGCAAAAGCGTATTTTTCATTCCAGTAAAAGAAACACATCAGCTTTCCTTTTTCCATCTTATTAATTATTTCCTAGACAAACTAGTCTGTCTTTGCTTAGTCGAGTATCACTACATGTCTAAATAAAATCCAAAGAAAAACTTTTCTATGTTCACTGTTCTTGATATCAATATTCATTAGATAACAGAAATCATAAAGAGCATTCGCTCCTATCTGTGAAAAGTAAGTTCTTGAACACGTTTCCTCTATTTTGATGTACCTCCTTAAAAGAAATCTGAGCAAACAGAGATCTAACCCTTATCATTCGGTGCGCTGTTTAAAGTCTTCTGAGCTGGAGAACTCCTTCAGCTTTCTTAGCAGATGAAAGCACAGGATTTGGAACCACAGCATACGTGTCTGATTGCTTGTGTTCTTCTTCAGCCTCTCCAGATTAGTTTATACCTCAAATGCTACCACTTACGCCTAGTGATTTCAGAAGACTGTTCCTCCTGTTTGAAATGCATATATGGGCCAATAGTATAATAAATTCACAGAAGCAGAATGATACGCAGTCATAAACAGAAATGAAAACCAAGCGTTTTTCTAAAGGGTAGGGTTCACAAATGCAGCGTTCACCAATGGATTTCCAAAATGTTCTGCTGCACATAACGGAGACACAGAGCACGCCTGCACAGAGCTGCCGCAGTGGAGGGACCTTAAAAGCTGAATATCCAAGCCCATTTTGCTTTGCTCAGACTCCTGACTGCAGCATCCAGTCCTGCGCCTTCCTCCTCACATTCTGATGGGATGTGGCAATGCAAAACGTATTAGTACTTACCATATGAGCTGCGGGAATTCACCTGTGCCAGAATGGTATGGAAACTACTTGTATTTCTGTGCTAGGCATGTCTGGGGAGGAGTCTCAGGAGCCTACAGCTTGCAGGCTCCAGGACAAAACCAATATGCAATTGTTCAGCGATGCGTAATATTGAAGCAATACTAAAAAAAAAATGACATTACAGTCATTTCTGTACACTATAGGCTAATACAGGATTCAGGGATTGCTCAAATTCAGCAGAACAGTAAATCAAAATTTCAATTAAAAGTGGATTATGAGTACTTAGGTTTATGGTCTGTCCCAAGCCAAAGACTTAAGCAAGCCCGTTTTCCAGACCTTGGCTGTTATTTGTGAAGCCTCTACTTTCTGTTTTGTTTTGTTATTTAAACTTTCCATTTACAGAGCAGTGAGATTTTCATTTTTACAGCACTTTTTTTCTTTCTGAGGCAGGAACTTGTCTTCACCAAGTAAGTCCCTGCTCTGCAAAAGACTTGAGCTAACACAGAGGAAAAATACAATCCTGCCATATCTCTGCAGCATGGGAGAAGCCTTATGGCAGCGAAACCATAACACTCTGCTGGAGAGGACAGCTTGTGCTGGCTGCACGTCACAGAGCTGTACTCCATGGAGACGCTATAGGACCATCCACGGGAGGTGGGATGAGTGAGGCCACGTGTCCCTGGATCCACTGGCTGTTTTCCCCTAGGGAATGAGGAAAAACAGGAGCTACAGGAAAAAAACAACCTCTGCTCTGCAGTCGGGGTGGGAACCGCACAGCAAGCCCATGGTTCTCCCACTGGTTGCACCATCTGCGTGTGCCCGCACCCACCCCAGGAGCACGGCCAGCGGGCTCACGCAGTATTTAGGCTTTAGTCCATAGATGGTATTTTGCTTTGGCACAGCCCAGCTGAGCTATAAAATATATGTCTAATGTGTGTCATGCAGCTTTTAAGAGATCCCTCGTGCAGAAATACCTGCAAAATTATGGTAATCACTGCAATGTTAGCATTCTGACTAGTCCTA
Source organism: Egretta garzetta (assembly GCF_000687185.1). Lineage (NCBI taxonomy): Eukaryota > Metazoa > Chordata > Aves > Pelecaniformes > Ardeidae > Egretta > Egretta garzetta. The sequence continues at coordinate 1,251,910 of NW_009259588.1, forward strand.
AAGCACAGGAGAAAAAGCTTACAGGATACCACCTGATTTGTGTAAAATCACACCTTACTCTGGATGATCACTCTGGCATCTGCTTGCCAAAGACCTACACCTTTTATGTTCACGCAATTTGTTTAAACAAGAGACAAAGTGTTACCTGGACCAAAATAGTGCTTATCTGCTTTACATTTTTGTACACTGATCACACCGTGCTTGTTGACTCAACTATTCTTTTCTTCATGAGCAAAACTTTGGTTTTCTACAATGTCTTGAAACATTAAAAGAATGTAGTGACTGAAATCAAATAAAGCAGAACATCCTAAAATGACTCCTAGAAATACAGCAGCGTAAATGACTGATTCAGTCATTGTGCATGGTTTCTAAATACGTAGTCAAGGTGATCGTATCTATCTTTGAAAGGCACAATGGAAACAACGACCAGCAACATACGCGCAAAACCTTACAGCTGCAACACAGGTGTAACAAAAACATACTCTACTATTAATTCTGATGATTGCAGAAGCAAATTCACTCTTACCACTGTTAGGAAAGAGTTTGCAAAGAATGTAAGATGTTTTTCAATTACCTATATGCCCATATACGTTAAGAGAACGTGAGTGGAGAACCAAACAGGAATGGAGGGAAGGCATATTTACCATTCAATACCTGCTTCCCTTTCCCCTACTCTGGTGTTATATTTTTTCTTTCAGGTTTATCAGTACAGCAGACTAAACAAGATTCCCAGTGTTTTCAACAATTGCCATAATTAAAGATGTCTTTGCAGAATAAAGCCTAGGCTGGTTCTCTGTTGCCTGTCACTAGGTAGGTATTCCCATAACTTCACATCAGATGTTTCAAACTCAGAATGGTGGTAGCATAAACCAACATTGCAGCAGTGAGTACTATTCCTGTGGTTTAGAACAAAGTGGTAAAAAATGGCCTATGAAAAGGCAGTAGAGGAACGATGCTGCTTAATAAACAGCAGTTAAAAACAGGCGCGTATTTGAAATACCTGTGAGGGTAACCTGGGTAGCAAGGCAATACCTGTTGGCCTCTACAACGGACTTTTGTTGCTGAAAAGTGTTCTACAAGAGAGTAACAACTCTTTTTCTTTCCAATCTAAGAGATGAAATTTATGTCTTTAAATGTACACAGACATACTCACTGGGGATGAAGTTTGCATAACTAGGCTGATTTGGTGAAGCATAGCCACGCAGCACATATGCAATAAGCAGTCAGTTGCCCATGTCAGGTTTCAGGCACTTTTATTTTAAATTAAAGTCCTGATAAAAGTCTGGTGTGCATGCAAGTGAACTAGGTGAAATTCCGAATGCGTATTTCATGGGATTTCACCTGCAAAAAGTTGGCAGGTTTCTTCAAGTCACATGACACGACTCAAGTATTGCTTTGTGGGAATTTCCCTCAGAAGGACTATTTTCACTTGGAAAGTCTACAAAAAAGCATGAACCTAATCATTTTTCTAATTCTTCTTCCTTCCAAAACAACAGCATCAAAACCACCCTTTTCTTCTACTTTCCCAAAAAAAGTGTTCTCAGAAAAAGTGCCATTTCAAATAATAAAAAAAAAAATTAAAAAAATCTAAATTTACTTGCTATTAAAATCTTCATACAAGCCTGCTTGGAATTCAGCTAGCATTGAGTACTTCAGTGTCACTTCACAGCCACTGCCATAAGCTTCCAAAATAAATTGGCACATGTGTTTCTGAACACTTCCTATAGGCAAAGCATTTTGCATGGAGCACTCTGATCTCCATTCACATTGTGCTCTTCATTGCTACCCAAGCGCGGCATCAGCCTGGAGCACTGTTTTCACCCCGCGCAAGACAGAGAGGTGCAGGATGACTGAAAGGAAAATCCACATGCCACCTCCAGCTCAGAGCCCAGCATGCTTACGGTGCTGTGATGCGAACTCAGAAGTATTATTCAAATGTAATGTGCCCTCTGGGGCCACAAAGTCAGACCAAGGGTTGACAGCAACTTAGCAGAGAGCTCGGTGCGCTCACAATTTGTGGCTACACATGTAAGTGTGTGCCGGGGCTCTTCATCTCCTAAAAGCAGAAAAAGTCCTTATTCCAGCAGTTCTCTGCCACCGATATAAAAGAAAACATTCATCAGAACATCGCTTATGTGGGCAGCGGAGAGAAAGGCAGCTCTCATGGTCTGATTCTCACTCATATTTTATGGCACCAGGTATACCTCCAAATTCCTCAGGTTACTAAAGAATTATTAGAGCCATATCTCTTTCTAAGTAATCATAATTATCTCTCATTTTTACTAGCAGAGATAAGGAATATGTATTTTGTTACCATTAGCAGGAAGATAGGTGAAAAGCTGGTACTGGCTTCTCTTTCTCTTCCCATTGCAGACATAGAAGTTGACCTGGACAGGGCTGGTAATTCTCTGATTGCGGAAAGGTGGTATCTCAACCACTAATGAATTCTGCAAAAGCAACAAATCAGAAAGTCAAGGCACAACTAAGGCAGTCGAGCTGCACAATAGTGTTCACAAGTTAACCCTGAGAAGGAGGCGCCCGGGCTCACAACTTGGAACACACTCTCTGCAGGGGAACTGGTGGGCTGGTGGGCAAGGATGGCCACCCGCCATCCCCAGTGTCCCCTGTTCCAAGGACTCCAGAAGTAGGGAAGTAAGATTTTAGCATGGTTCAGGTCTTACAGAATCACCAGCCTTCACCTCTTCCCTTTGGACAGCAAATACGATATCTGCATATGGACAAGAATCTGGAACCACAACCAAATTGTAGTCCCTAACTCAGCAGGAGAAAGCACAGCTGCTTGGCTGGCAGGTCAACCCCAGTATACCTCACCCTAACACAACTTGCTTTGAAAGGAAAATTAGGACAGGCATATGATTATTCAAGTATTTTCATTTTCCACAGTGAAATGTTTTTTCATCTAACAGGAAGTTCTAAGCATGCTAGTTTCTGTGGATGTGCTAACAGGAAGAAGGGCTGGAGAGTGTGTAGATGATCTTCCACTGTCAGAAACCAAATCCTCCAGCACAGGGCTAAGGAATGACTTAGCTGCTCGGGCATCAGCTTACACAAGTGCACAGTGAAATCTGCTATGACCATCAAAACCTCCCTTGGCACTTTTTGAAAGAATAAAAGGGAACGCTCATCTTAGCATTTGGCCTGCATTCAGCTGAGGTCTTTAAATTGTTTGCCTGCATGTCTCCAGCGGGTTTGCAGCTAACAAACTGCTGCATATTCCTGCAGAGGTGGAATAGTGGCTGTATTTCCCACTTACAGTCATGGCTGAGGAAGCCACACTTCTCCAACCATGGGGCTGATCTCCTGTGAGAGGACTCACATTTCTTCTGCCACAGTAGACAAAAGCCAAGGAAAATGATCAAGAAATTGCTTTGGGAGCAGAAGGAAGAACTGACCCAGCAAGACAGAAGATGAGCAGACGGGGCTGGCCCATCCCGGACAATGAAAAATATTTTCCAAATGGTGTCTCCGACTTTTGGGATAGCTTCCAATGAAGGCTTTTTACCCCATGCTCCCATTAAAGAAAGATTTCCAGGAGGGGAGGCTTAAGTACTTGTTCTGTTTCAGTGGGGAGACACAGTGCCAAAGCCTTGGAAATCCCTCTTTAGTAACAGTGCTGGAGAAGGCAATATATATTTTTCATCTTGATGTTAAAATATTTAAGGCAGACTTACTGGCTTGCACATTTCTTTGTCGGTTTTGGCTTCCATTTCCCACACATGGTGACCATCTAAAAGACAAAAGAAAAAGATATCTAGTTCCGTCCTTTTTTCCTCTCCCAAGCCTACAAAAGAATGACTTTTGCAAAAAATTCTCTTTGAAGGGGCACTGCATATACGAAAACCAGCTCTCAAAATGCATTGGCCAAGCGTTGCCCAACCAGGAGGCCATCTGGGTAACCTGCAACGGGAGTCCACTTCGCTCTTTTGAAGGGGGGAACCACAGTCCAGAGCGCACAATACTGCAATGGAGGAAAGCCACCGGGAGTTTATTCTACCACTAGTGTGGACAAAATATGCAACTGTTCTACGCCTTAGTTTCCCAGACTTTCAGATAAAAATACTGCTACCCATGAGGCCTTTTGATCACTACTTGTGCTGGAAGTCATATTCAGCACTAATACAAAACAAAACAAAACAAAGTAGTATTAAGGAAGCTCCTCAGCCATGCAGTATTTCATTTTAACACACTCTTAGTCCGGCTTATCGTAACTCTGCTGCTTGGATCAAAAGGCAAGGCCATAGGCTGGGAAACACAGCCTTTGACTCCATTTTAAAGTCAGTTTAGCTTAGCTACAGTGGTCCTACCTACAGTTTTCTGGAGCTGCTTTTAGTGGTGTGTTGGGTCCTCCTAATATACTGTATTTCTGTTTTCAAGCAAACACAGATTTAAGCTACAGCTATCACTTTTTCTGGGGACCCATCTTTTGGAAGACACTGGGTTTGTGTCATTTTTCCTGCGCCTCACTGATACAGAAGTCACTGGTCAATAACTGTTTTTTTTTTCTTCCTTGTGGCTTCAAAACTCAATGGCAAAGAAATTAGAAAAGTAATACAAAACGTAAGGTTTCCATTCTGCAGGCCTAGAAAAACACAAACATGTACGGAAGGCCACAAGCAGACTGCTGTCTAAGCTGGGCAGCAGGGACACATGCAGCTTCATGAGTCCCACCATTGTCAGATGTCAATGAATGAAAGGGAAAATGAGACTTCATGTCATCTCTTTTGTATATTTATTGCAGCATCGGGACATGCAAATGCAAATATTAGCTATTTTGAACTTCATCACATAGACGTAGGCCTGCCTTAGGAAAACAGCTCTCGGCAAGGTAAAAGAGTGAATGCACTTTTTCTTCTCTCTTCGCTTTCATGGCCAGGATGGAGGTGACGCATTTAGAACTGCCTGATTTATTACAAATGTCTGTAAATAATATTTTTGTGTACAGCTGTCCTACTGTGAAAGGAATGCTGCTGAGGGACTAGCCCTGGCGATTGTTTTAATGTTCAAAACCCCCTTCTTTTTAATGTATGGAAAGAGGTGCAACGTGAAAGCTGCAGCACAAATAGCACAGTGGATTTGGCAGGTCTTTCTGTAGGAAACAATTAGCAGATCTACCCTTAGTTTCCTCCTACATTTTAAATTGTGACGCTGTAAAAGGAATCCCTTTAATTGGTACTGCCACGTTCGGCTGCGGGGAGAGAAAGAGCAGCCAGACCGTGCTCAGCTCTCCTTAACGATGCCTTTTGAGAGTGCCAGAATTGAAGCAGACTTCTCGGGAGGACTGGCGATGGCTTCACAATTTATCCAACAGATGCTTCCCCTGAGCTGTCAGTAGAAAAACCCTGACTGAAATTCAGCAAGCCAGGACACATCCCTTGTCTGGGAGCAGCCTCCTTCATCTCCTGCCCCCTCCCCATAGAGCCCCTGCAGCCCTCCCTCCCTCTCCCTCCCAATTAATTCAATCAGTTGTAGAGTAACACAGCACTGGCACTATCACACGTTTTGCAAAGTCTAGGAACTTCTGCTTTGTAAGGGGTTTGTTGGTGGGTTCTTTTTTTTTTACATCTACAGTCGTCCAGACTAGTAGTTAACATGTGTTCAATTTGCCTTTGTAAATGGATTACCAGAAGTTCAGGTTTTTTGCTGTGTTTAATTTCTGCTTTGCAAGACGAATGATCTGATTCAGGTTTCTGGTTTTTATTTCCTGCCGATACTTCAGTAAAATTCAAAACGACTCCATCTCTAGCTAGTCTTTCAATTACTTCACGCAGCACCGCCTTTATGCACTTTTGAAATTTTTATGATGACAAAGAGAGTTTGCTCAGAAATGTTTTAAATGCTGTAATCTAAACTATTAAGAAAATAAAAATCCAGAGCCATGGCTCGTCTTTGGAAGCTAATAAGAACAATACTGATTTCGCTCCAAGAAATTCCCTTGAGACTGTCCAGACCATCGCAGCTCAGCGACTGAGGGGAAGGGGAAGAGAGGGAAGAAGTAGGGAATAGACAACTCATTAACAGCTAGTGACATTTCATTTAACAAAAACACATGGAGGAAAGTTGTTATGAAGCAGAGACAAAAAAAAAAAAAAAAAAAAAAAAAGGACAATTCCTCATATTACGTCTGGTGAACCAAGAGGGAAATCTCAACGCCCACGGACTGGGACCAGCTCCAGGAGGGAAACCTTAGACCACTACGTCAACCTCTTACAGTAAACATGTTTTGCAGGTTTATACAGTTCAGCTGAAATTAAAGGAAAGAAAAAATAATAATAATAAAAATAAAAATTAAAAAAGAAAAAGAGAAAGGAATAATGGCTCCGGAAGGGTTTGTGGGAGCCTGAAGCAGCAAGACAATCTGCCCGCACCAGAGAAAACGGTTTTGCCCCCTGTGCCCATAGGCTGGGCAGCCTGGCGAGCAGGCGGGATGCCGCCTCCCGTCAGTGTGTCCTGGAGGAGCGAGGGCTGCTCAACCACAAAAGTTTCCATTGTACGCCTGCCACATCTGCAGCAGCCCGCCTGGGTCGGGGCCCAAGGCAACTCCCTCCTGGCCGCCGGCCAACCAAAGTACACCAGAGCAATTTATACCTTTCCAAAATGCAAATAATTCAAATTACAGACATAACACAAAGCTGAAGCAGACACATTTCAGGCATTCCCGTTAAAGTTTACTCTCTGGAATTACCGTACCCAAATGGGCAGTTGTTATACAGGGAGGGGGGGAGACGGAGGCAGGAGAGGAAGGAGAGGAGGAGGCAGGGAGGAAAAGGGAGAAGGGAGAAAACGGCTTTTCCAAAGGTCTCATTTCATTCCCTTTCATTTTGCTATTTACTTTTACCAAGTAATATCTTATCCAAACCAAATGCCTGGCTTTGTTTTGGCGTTTTTAAGATTTATAGTGCAATATTTTGAACAGAAAGACATCTCTTTATATAGCTGAAAACTTGTGTCAAGGTATTATACTGGATTTGTTTTATTTTGTGGTGTATCTTTTTTACAAAAGGGAAATAAAAACAAAACATCTGTGCACAGAACCCACAGGGCAAAAGCCCTGCAGAGACCCCGGCAGAGTGCCCCCCTTCCCCGGTGCCGACAGGAGCAGCAGCAGTTGATCCCCCAAAGCCAAGGCTTCAGCTGGGGACCCATGCCAAGGGCTGGAAGAAAGACCCTAGAGTCCCTCCTCCGCCTAAGAGGCAGCGTGGGAGCGGGGCAGCGCCAGGGGAGCGAGAATCCCCCTGTTTTGCACGGGCTCTCTGACCGTGCCCGGGCTCGGCGCTGCACTGCTGACAGGTGGCCATCAGCGCTGCCGCCAGCTGAAGACACCAGGTTTTGTCAGGAAGCCTGACATTTACAGACCGACTGCTGTTATTTATAGCCATCCCTGCTTTGGGTGCACTTCACCACCAGCCGCCTCAGCCTTTTTTTTTTTTTTCCCCCGGCGCTGTGACACTGGGAGCACCTGGGATTGCTAATGACGAAAATACCGAGAACCTACCGCGTTACGTGGGGTGGATTTTCAGCTTTGCAAAGCATAAACACCCCGTTTTAACATGCGGAGGCTGAACAGTGAATGGGCCTTTGTAGTCTGCTCTTATCAGCCGCTCGCTCCAGCGTTAAAGGAAACTGCACACAAGTCCAGAAGTAAAAATACTCTAATTCATCAGGGAATTCCCTGCTGTATGAGTCACTGAACGGCTTCCCCACCACACCCAGCTACAAGATTTCCACATAAAAAAGCACTGTAGAGGCCTGTTTTAACACAGAAGCAGCGCTAAAAAGTAGTTGTGTAAATCTAGCAGCATCAGTTATTCACACATAAAGCCCAGCAAACCACAATGTATGGATTTTTCTTCATGGAAGAGCAACATAAAGAGCTGTAAAGACTTTCCAAAGAGATTTTTCTGCTGTCTTCCCCTCCTCACTGCCCATCAGGACAGATCCTCCAGCGTTTCCAGGGCTGGGTTTACCCCAGTGTCCCAGGGAAGTGCAAGCGTAGCACTAGGGGTTCGCAAGCTCAGAACAGTCAAACCACCAGCCCAACTTTCATTACAGACCAATGGATGGCAGAAAGGGGAAAGAATATACAGCACCAAAAAAAACCCCCAAGCCTGGAAATCAGGAGGTTATAACATCTGGCAACCACTTAAACCTTGCCTCTATGAAACTGGCATAATGGGAGTGTTCAGATACATTTAAGCGATTTCACTTTACTACAGGAGGTTAAAACAGTCTATATTCTTTAGTAGTCCTGTGTTCACTTGAGATACGAGAAGAATAGACATTATCTAGGATTTCACTGCCCATACACAGTGTACATTTTATACTCTTCCAGCCCGTGGCTCAACAGAGTTTGACTGCACTGGCTGGACTGTAAATCTGTATTTACGTTCATATATATTGCAAATAAGATGGTGAAACTAGCTCTGCCCTCCCAAAGGAAGCCACTACTTGATTAATGTGTTGTGATATTACCCTAAACAATAATGCCTATATTACATCCCAGATTACTTTAACATGTCCACGACAGGCAGGGCACAGATGCAATGCAGAATGATTATACAGCCTAATTTTGAGGTGCTCTGCAAAGGTTGTCTGCCTTCCTATTTGGCCCTGTTAATGCATATTAAAATGCCTTAGGAGTGAAGGATTTTCAAGTTACCAATTTGCACCCCAACCCATTTTCCCTGGGAAGTGCACTCACGGCACTGAGATGACTGATCTGTTAGCAGGTCCGGAAGGAAAGGATGAGTTTCCAGCCAGAGAAGAGGATGAAGACTTAGGCAAAGTCTTGTCATTCAGACTTAAGAGACACCTGGTTTTGTGCAGAGATGCTACCAGCTTCCAGGCGGCAGGGCAAGCTGGGCAAGGTCTGTGCCTGGGCTGGCAATGAAGGTGGCGAAGAGACGGCTCCATTGCTTGGAGGAGAGCACTCCCCACGCCAGTCCTGGGCACGACCCGCTTGCTCTGTCTCACCTGCCAGTGGACATGCATTGGCATGGGCTTACTAGTGCCGGATTTTGCTTCAGAGGCAGCAGCCTTTTGGATCTGAGGATGCCACACAGAGCCTTTTCTAGGCTGGTCTTGCAAGCATCTTGCTGTGAACAACATTTCCCCAGCTGGATACTGGCAAGCCCAATAATCTGTGGATGCGAGTCTGTGCCTGTGTTTACACACTGGCATACGTTTTAAAGACATTTACAAGGGACAGGCCATAACGATGAACCAACACCAGCCAAGCAGTCTGCCATGGGATGTCCAGAGAAGATGGGGCAGGAAGAGATCAAGAAAACATTCAGAAACATGGAGGGAGTGGAGAGTAAGTATCTGCAACGTAAGCGGCCAGGACCATTCTTTTGACCACCTCAATGGCACTTCACTGCCCCCAGATCTGCCACCTCCAAGGGCTCGATGCAGTGGGAGATGCCTCCTGGCTGTGCCTGTGCCCAGAGCCACCTGCAGAGCAGCTCCACCTCCTGCTGCTGCTCCCACCGGTACCATGGCCTACCTGCAGCACCTCGTCCCCGTCTGCCTCTCCAGCCACCTGGAGCTCCTCTTTGCTCTTCCGCTACTTTTGGTATGAGACCACACGGCTGGTCTGATTTTCACCCACTTTATTTCCCTCTTCCTTGCCAGGAAGACCCCAGCTGCTCTTCTCTGCCCTCCTCACAGCCCACTGTCCTGATACAGAGACCTCCCCCACAGCTTTGCTCCCCATCCCTGGCGTGTCTTCTGGCATGCATCAGTTCATGAGCAGCAGGGTTCATGCATAACTGACCTATTTGTATTGCCACATCAAAGCTGCTGTATTTGTGTCTCCTCATAAGCATTTTTGCAGCATATGGATTTTGTCCATTCCTTCAGATATACATTTCTGCAGTATTGAGATTAATATTATGTAGACTTAGGTGTTTCTTTCATGTATATGATGCTTTCAAGTTACTTTTTCTCTTTTCTCTCTTAACTGTAAAAAAGTCACGCAGCAACCAGGTGATAAAAATCCAGTATAAACTGTATCTTACAGTAATTTGGCATCTGTGCCAGACATGCCCTTCCTTTCTGGTTGCTCAGCTGGGGAAGCCAAAAGCTGAGGAACCCACTTTGCCTGAACGGAGAGCCTTTTTAGCTGCTTTTACCACAGTAGGTCTAACAGACTTAATTATTCTGAGTTCAAGTGTTTGCAAATGAACTGTAATTTTAGTCCAGGTAATTAAAAGGAGGCACTGTGCTGACAACTGACTGATCGGGGCTCATTTTGAGCCAAAACCATTGGAATGACCTGCCAGATCCTATTTTCAGCAGAATGGAAGCTGGTTATGCAATTTGTGCTCTCTGGCACCTCCCCCTATTCAAATTACTGTTGGTCTGAGGGTTTGATTTAATAACTCTCAGTAATTCCAGGTCTAAGGCACTCAACTTCCAAGTAAAACGGCAGCTTGACAGCCCTGCGAAATCTCTCTAGAGCAGCCAGGTTGACCCATGCACACCCAGCACAGCCACCCACCAGCAGCCATGACAATACTTTGCTCTGTCTTTGGTTACATTTGTGTCATCTCCTTGTCTTCACAATTTTAACTTTCCTCTGGGAACCTCTAGTAGGCTGAACCTGTGACTCCGCAGCTGAAACTGAGTAAAATATTCCTGGTCCATCTTCTTCAGTCTAATCTGTCTCATATTTTCTCAGAGACTACTGAAGTAACAAACCTCACAGCCAGTTTAAACCACATTCCAAATTTTCCTTCCATGAACAATTCTTTTCCTCTACTTCTTCTGCGCTTGATGCCAACACCACCACCTGTACTACAGCTACTCCTACTTCTGTCTCATTTTAAGATGTTTGATCCAAACGCTTTCAATTCTTCCTTCCTGATTTCTTTTTAAGACACAAACTCTTCATTTTATCTATATGGCCACAAATACTCATCCTCCAGAGATATCCCAGTACGGCAAGTCCTCATGACTTTTTAGCAGAGTCTAAGCAGTAAGCTTTTGCGTGGCATTTTTTTTTTTTTCATCTCATTGTCCCCCTCATGTCCCTTTTCTTGCTCCTCTTGTCCAAGAAGGTTGGGCTGAATCTTAGAGGTCTCTCCTCCTCTCCTCTGATTACCTGCCTTGACATTAGCCTCCCTGCAACAAGGCACACCTTAGAAATGTCTTATCTGTCTATTGCTCTCTTAAATGTAATTGTACTTTCTTCCACATTGCTCTTGAAAGTGTAATCTTACTCCCTCAACAGACCTAAAGGGAACATGCTCCTCTTCCCTCAGCTCTCTCCACTTTTCCTGTAATGCCCACCTTAGACATTTGGAGGTATCCCCTTGTATTGGGTTATGTGGCAAGGTTTTGGTAGCAATGGAGCTTCAGGGGTGGCCCCTGTGAGACGATGCCAGAAGCTGCCCCCATGTCAGACAGAGCCAGCTCCCGGAGGCTTCAAGATGGACCTGCTACTGGCCAAAGCTGAGACCATCAGGAAAGCTGGTGGCATCTCTCTGAGAATGTATTTAAGAAGGGGTAAAAAATGCTGTGCAGCAGTTGTGAGAGAGGAGCGAGAATATGTGAGACAGACAGCCTTGCAGGCACCAAGGTCAGTGCAGAAGGAGAGGGAGGAGATGCTCCAGGCGTCGAAGCAGAGATTCCCCTGCAGCCCATGTAGAAGACCACGGTGAAGCAGGGTGTCCCCCTGCAGCCCATGGAGGAGCTGGAGCAGATTTCCACCCTGCGGCCCGTGCAGAGCCCACACTCCTGGAGCAGGCTCCTGGCAGGAGCTGTGGCCTGTGAAGAGGAGCCCACACAGAAACCGGTTTTCTGGCAGGACCTGTGGCTGTGGGAGGGACCCACGCTGGAGCAGGGGGACAGCGTGGGGAGGAAGGAGTGGCAGAGAGGGGCTGTTACGGACTGACCACAGCCCCCATTCCCTGTCCCCCTGCACCATGCGGCAGGGAGGAGGTAGAAGTCGGGAATGAAGGACTGAAGTTGAGCTTGGGAAGGGAGTAGGTTTTTAGTTTTGTCTTTGTTTCTCACTGTCCTACTCCACTTTTAATTGGCAATAAATTATTTTCCCCAAGCAGAGTTTGCTTTGCCTGTGACAGTAACCAGTAAGCAATCTCCCTGTCTCTATCTTGACCCAAGAGCTTTTTAATCTTACTTTCTCCCCCCTGTCCTGTTGAGGAGGGGGAGTGAGAGTGCAGCTTGGTGGGTACCGGGCAGCCAGCCAAGGTCACCCCACCACACTCCTTTCCTCTACTGTCTTTAGGCACCAGTTGCTTCATTAGACTCTCAGTTTTCTGGAAAGGGCTGTGAATTCCTGTGTGTTTGGACAGAGGGTCCTACTGGAACGGTAACAGTAAAAACTATCTGAAATCTTGTGCTAGTTATAAAAGTTCAGAGACAAAGCTTTGATTGCACAGATACAGCTGCTTGAAGCCACTTAGTCTGGCAAAGACATGAAAGAATAAACTTCAAGCATTCAGCCTGTACTATATTTCTATAGTAATTAAAAATTTACAGGATTACTCAGACAAGTGACTTTTAACTAAAGACTATATGGTTATTCCTCATTTCTCTGTTGTCCACGGTAAGTATCTGTGATTGATTGATCTCATTCTTCACTGTGAGAGCAACACCCTGGATGAGGCTTGTTGCCACTGATACCATCTCATATGTATGGCTGCTGTCCCGCTCTGTCTTCACCATTCCCTAGACTAAACAGCCAGGAAAAACTGAAACGTGCTGACATTTCCTACAAGCTACATCACTGCTCCTGCATGCGTGTGAAAGGGTTCCACCATCAAGTGACTCCACCGTTTGATGACACTATTTGCCCAAGGATATCTATTTCTGGGCAGTGGCCAGAAACCCCTTCACCTATCAATACATCTCTAGAAAACAGGTTCAAGTGACCTTCACATGAACTCTGTGCTCCCAACTTGTATGCCTTTGAAGTTTCCAGTTTATCTAGTTTCCAGAATTTTTAACCTCACTGCGCATGAGTCAGCGTGCAACTGCTCACTGCCAACTGGAATGTGTGTCCTGAACTTGGATGAACAGACAGATAAAGACAAAATTATGTAGTATCTGTCCATTTGAGTAGAGGGGGAAAGGGAGTTTTGCCACTTGCTTATTTATTATGTGAGCTACAGTATGATTACTAGTGTGAAACATGACCCCTTTTTGGCCAGTTGCCCCCCAAACTGTGACTGCTACTGGCAATGGAAAGAGCAATGGAAAGATCTCTGAGAATGTAAGATCTTTTACCAAATGGAGCTCTGCCAAGACTCAAGTCACCCATCTCCCCATCACATCACATCACGTCAAAACAGACTCCAAACCCTGAGCTCCAAGGTGTAGCTGAGTCAAACCAAAAAGCCCACATGCTTCCCCAACACATCCGTTCCATCCACATGCCACTCAAATGTTTCGTCAACAGATCACTTTCCAGGACTTTTTATAAGTTCTCCTGAAGCTAAAACACTGCACTCGAGTTACCTGCCACGCAAGGTAACTTTTGCTCACACAACATATGGGCAACAGAACTGAATTTCTCAGGCTGACGTTTGTACCTTAAAGCAGCAACTGATTGATTCTAGTCTCTGCCAGAGACAGTGAAATTTGAGAGGACAAAAAAACCTGTGATGTGCTTGAGTGGACACTTAAATTCATCCAGCTTCCTTCTTTTCTGTATCGCACTTACTTTGTGCAAGCATTTGGCTGACCAAGCTTGACCACACGTCTAACAGTAGGCAAACCGTAAGTTTTCCCATCTGAAATACTTAGAGAAAGGTGTGATTTCCTTTGGCATATACACCAAAACACTTGGTGATTTCACCCAGCTATCTTTCATCTGCTCTAGTATAACTGTTACCATGCCACGTCAGCGCCTTCATGTTCTAAGATCCAGCAGGGAAGAGGAAGAGTTTTGACAGAAAAATCCATTTAACAAAATAAAAACAACAGCAGAATTCAAACTTTTAGAGTTTAAAGCAATAACTAAATCTGAAACACTCTTTAGTCGTTTGAAAGTATTAAAAAAGAGAAAAATCCCTGGAGGAAATGTTGCTTAGGTGCTGTTTATTTCTCTGTCTTTCAGGAACTTGAGTTTCAAAGGCTTTGGGCGCAACAGCTGAGGATATTATGCAATTAGGTTACAAAGTGTATAGGTGCTAGGATCACTGTTGATTTGAAGGCTGAGTAGTTAAAAACACATTCAAAACCATTGAAGTCCGCAAACCTGGACTTACTCAGAGATACAGCGTTACAAGTTGTGAACTCTATCAATGTCCGTCAAAGAGAGTGATGCATCTTCAAGGAGGGGCATTTGTCACGTGGAAGCTTAAATGCAGGCCTTTGACCAGGACAAAATGGTCCTCATCATTAACAGCCCAGAACCAGAATTTCAAAGTCAGTGTTATTTGAGAAACTAATCCTGCAGTGAAGCTGGGTGTTGCATTTCTGCCTTTTCGCTCTTTAAAACTCTTGCCTTGAGCTCCGGTCACTAAGCACAAAACCAAAGAAATGGGTCTGGAGCTCTAACTTACTAGTGGAAACTCAACTGAATGTGAACTAATAATAATACACCAAATATCCATTTCTTCCCATAGATTGCCACTTGCTAATAATGAAGATTTCAGTCAGCTTAACCTGATCTCTTAGGTATGTCTGGACTTGGCCAAATCCGTGAAGTCCAGAAATACTTGAGCTAGTTCCAGTGCCAAAACCATTCTAGCTACGGGAGCAAGGAGCGATTTTCAGGGTAGATTAACTCAGATCTTAGTGCAAGACTCTTTCTAAATCCTAAAATATCTTGGGCAACTCTACAACATCCTAGAGCGTACCAGGAAGACATACCCATAACGCTCCTGTGCTTTGGTGCTTGGGATATTGGCTTTATGTCTCATCAGTGAGCTTTCACTCATCAGTTACAGGAAACATGTGAACTGAGTGAAGAAAAAGTAGGATTTTTGCACCGTGTTCAGTTTTATAGATCACTAATCATAATCTGATATACTCGGAGCCAGCAGTCTGGTCATTTCTGTAAGGCTTTTGTGTTGCTTTGTGTTCAGTAACTCACGTACCTTCAAAAAACTAGCTTTGAAAACAAATACGCAGTGTTTGCAGAAGCTGTTACCAAAAAAAGGTAGCTGACAGATATATAGTCCTTAAAACATACTCCCCAAACACCTCTGCATTTTCTGAACTTCCCTCAAGATTTTTGTTGCCTGGTATGTTTCTAATCTAGAAACTAAATAAAAAGTTTTAAAAATATAATTAAATACATCAGTGTCTTTTATTGTAATTCCAGGTCACGATCCCTGCTCTTGCAGATGTGTGTGTTAGACAGAAAACGTTTTTGTCCCTCCTAGCCAAACACCTCCTCCCATAGCTAACAAGCACCAACTTCATTTCATCTACTTCTGCAACTAGAACACACCAGAGCAAATACCAGCCTACAGGCATCAAGGGTCCTTGCCAGTAAGAAGTTGCAGCTTTTTTTATAGTTGAGAAAGTACTAATTCTTCTTCTGAAAAACAGATTGGTACTGGACATCATAAATCTAGCATCCAACAACCATGACATATGGACTCACAAGACCCTTTTGAAACTCAGGAAGAGAAAAGCATGACTACAGAGCCAGAAAGTGAAAGAATGTAAGAAAAACAATTATTAGTGTAATTTGTGAGAGACAAAGTCATCGTGGGACTCCCCAGTCTAAAGAAATTCTGAATTTAGAAGAATGAACCTCTCGGAGCACATTCAGTGTTCACATTTTTACTACTGATAGGTTTCTTGAATGGTCATTTTACACCATCATTCATCACTGGAAAATATGGTCTGATGTGCAAGCAATAAAACATTGACCAAAATCCCGTAAAATAAGGACTCATTTCAACATGTCAGAACTTTTTTACGGTACTGTAAAAGGCTTGAGCAAATTTCAGTCCACTTCTGAACAGACTCATTATTTACCCAAAGGGGTGCCTTCTGCCCAAGCGCTGGACCACACCGTGAGGGGTTCTCCTCACAGCACTCCTCCCACCCTCTGTTCAGTGTGCCTTGCCTTCACGCCTCGGCTGCCTCACTCCTCCTCTGTGAGATGCCAGTTGCAGGGCTGCAAAGTATGTTTTGCTCTGTTTCACATGGCTTCTTGGCTGAAAGGCAGCCAGTAAGGGGTTAAGCTGAAAGCACCAAGCCGCTGCCTCTGCAGCTGAAGGATTGATTTGATCATTCTTCAGGGATTCCCTCTTGCATGAGTCACTGTTCAGACAGACTCCCCACGAAAGGAGGGCAGGATAATGCCATTCCTCCAGAGACTACAACAGCTGAGGGCTAGCCCTGAGGACGGAGAGCTTGGGACTCAGGCTTGGAAAAACATTCAGTGGACCACAATGCACTAGGCAGACTTAAAGAAATTATTCAGACAGAGGTGGGGGGGGGGAAAGGCAAACAAAAAGTGTTCTCAAAACTCTTTGCGTTAACTAATTAAGTATGCAGACTAGCATGAATTAGATGAGCTCCCAGAGACTGCCTGCCAGCTTGGGGACTCTGCCCAAGTGAGGACTGAAGACATGAACTCATGTAGTGTAATATTTAAATTTTATATAAAAGATACGTTCTCTTTATGAGTGCAATGATGCCTGTGATCTATTGCTTTGTAATAGCTGCGTTTGGCTGCTACCCACTAGGAACGTGATTAACATTTCGAATTCAAAACCAAAAGTGGTTACACCAGCAAAACTAATGAATGTCTCCAGCTAATCACAAGAGTTCATAACGAGCTTTGTAAGAGAAAGAGAAACTATGCTGGTGTTCCCTCTCTTGACCTGCTTTCATAGATGTAAAAGAAAGGGAAAGAAGCACCGTGTGCTGATTTTCAAAAGTGAAGGCTGGTAATGCTCGTTCATTTGACATTAAATACAGTGGCATTGCTCAAAAATTGAGCTGGAGCAGTTCGCCACTTAATAAGACAACATCGTGCTTGCTTGTTTCCAATGCATCGAGCTGTTGGGCAACGTAGCACACAACCCATCACAGAAGCCCTAGGAATTGCTCAGCCCAGATCAGCCAGCAGCTTTGCTTTTTGTGTGCCATTCCTAGCAACAGGATTGCAGATCCTGGAGATGCCGAACGCTCTCAACTTCAAACACTTGGCCCCTGCAGCATACCTTGCAGCACTGCCCTGCAACCACAACGAATCTACTGTGAGACTACCAAAACCAGGCAGAACAGGCTTCAGATCAGATCTTTCAGTACTGACTTAATGACCTTGACTACTCTTCAATAATAGCAGCTCACGGACTGACTCCTGCAGCCTTGCCCCCCACCCCATGCCAGGGGGAATGGCGCAGGGGGCTCTCCAGTGGTGCTTTCGTGTAGAAGACACACTCCTGCACTGGCCCATCCTGCCAACCCATGCACCCAAGGAGTTCACCCCAGGAATTCTTCAGGGAGACAGGCAAGGCCTTTTGATCATTTTTTTCCTCATCAGCACACCCATTGTGCAGCAATACAGTCCTTCATCTCTCACAATGTTCAAAAACTGTCGCTTATATAAATCTATATGCTGTCTTTGTGCAGCCTCAAATTCCTTGTGCTTGAGGGAGGTATCTGTCTGGCTAAGAAGTACAAGGCTGGTCCCGTTTTGCATTTTTGTTATGTAAGGTTGTAAGGTGAACACTTTTGGAGTACTTGATGCTAAGGGAGACGGTGTCCAAATTCATGCTGTGGTACTTGCTGGTGGGCGAGTAGCATCACCATCATAATCCTTTGGGATGTGATACTTCAAAATTTTGCCAACTCAATAAAGGAAGAGGAGAAAAAATAAGTATCAAGGAAAGCACCTTTTAATGTGGTTTCCTTCCTGTAATGAAAAGGTCGAGGACTTTGCTCCCAACATGTCACGCTAACACACTTCTATGCAGGAAAGGAAGTTTAAATATGAAGTAGACGGTCACGTTCTTCCCTCCCTCCCCTCATGCTATGCAAAGAGCAGAGTCCAGGGTTTTTTTTTAATTGCAATACCACCTTTTTCCCTTTTTTTTTTTTTTTAACTTTCTTAAGAAACAAGAAGGGTGTTCTGCTCATCTCACAGCCACAGCCCAATCAAACACAGCACTTGGGGGTCAGAGGAACAGTGCTGACTGGCTCTCGCCCAGGAGCCGGGGCATTACCTCCGCCCCACACGCGCTTTTGGTGACTTAAACCTCACCGATCCAGGGCTCTGCCGGGGTTCTGCTCTTCCCCCAAGCCCGCTGAGCTTGCACCTATCCAGATGTCTTCGCCTCCAGAGCCTCCCCCGCATGCCCCGCCATCCCTTCTCACGCCAGGCTTCCTGCGCTGCCGGCAGCGGCCG
>NW_009259588.1:1270303-1278307 GCF_000687185.1 Egretta garzetta
GGGAGGGGAGGGTGGAGTCGGGCAGCTGAGGAATCTGCAGCTTGTGCCAGCGCCACGGAAACCCTTTCCAAAACAAGACTCAAAACTACCCTTAACGATCTGAAAGCCTGACTTTGACTCACAGCTCTGCTCCCACCGCCTTTTCCCGTGGGGGCACTCACGCCCGTTACGCACTGTCACCCCCTGACCACCGCTCCTCCCGACGCCTCCTGCTCCAGCCCCAGCTCCCGCCCCACACCGCTTGCCCTTCTTCAGCCTGGCCGAGGGCCCTTCCCTGGGAGGACCGGTCCCACCACCAACCCACGGCAGGGGGAGGCGCTGTGCAAGGGGGGAGCCAGCGGCTGTCCTGCCCCCGTCCTCGAGGTAAACCAGAAACATCTCACTTGAACGAGCGTGCATGCGCTGCAAGTCCTCCTCAGCCTGTGGATTGTAAACGCCACCGGTCTCGACCGCCGCAGGAGGAGACACATGTGTGCGCATACACATGACTGGTAACTCCCTCTTCCACAAATTAGAGGAAGATTTAACAAGATGCACCGCCTCGCAGGTTTTGCAGGGACACGAGGCTTTGAACAGGACCTTTCACAAGTCCTGCCCAGTGCAGCCAGGGTTTGCTCGAAAAACACATGCCCAACTTCAACTTTCAATGTTGCTGTTGT
This sequence comes from Egretta garzetta, assembly GCF_000687185.1. Lineage (NCBI taxonomy): Eukaryota > Metazoa > Chordata > Aves > Pelecaniformes > Ardeidae > Egretta > Egretta garzetta. The sequence goes on from NW_009259588.1 coordinate 1,270,963, forward strand.
CTACCTGTAACTACACCTGCCACAGTGTGAAACCCCAACATCAGCTCAGATCACTTTCACAGCTTTGCCCAGGGACATGGAAAACATATTACATGCAGAAGAAAATGTCATTACTGCATTTATGCTTTCATCATTTGGCAGAGATTTTAGAACAGGGGAAAAAAGGCAGACTGGAGTCTAGATTGAAAAGACATACCTGGTGCTTTCTCCACAAAGATTACTTTGGAATCTTGCAGAAAGTTATGGCCAGTCAGTATCATTTTTTTCCCTCCAATAACAGGAAAGCTGTCAGTACTTTGCTTCTCCACCAGAGGCAGTTCTTGGGCAGATCTCTGAGCTGGAGAGTTATAAAGAAGATAAAAAGGCAACCACAAACACACACACACAAATAAGTAAATACTGCATTAGTAAGTAACTTAATGCTTACCCTCATAATCTAAGCTGATTTTGATATAGAAACAAAGAAAGGTCAGAAGGTTTGCAGGAAACATGGTTGGTTTTCAAGCATCTTGATCGCGAACCACAGGGTTATCAAACACAGCAGTACAGATTCAGAAGGCTCACAAAGAACAAGCTGTTTTAAAACTCAGCTTGATCTGTACTGTATAAAAAAGTGTATTTTTATTGAAATTCGTTTATTTAAAATACTTTTCTCTATGTTTTCTGTAACATACATGCTGTGTGTTTGCAAGACAGACACGACAAGATGACCATCCGTGTCCAAAATGTGATTTCAGTCACTAAACGCTGTATTGTCAATCCTGCAAACTGTCCTGCAGCACCGGCAGCAGCCACGGGCCACGCGATCCAGCCAAAGTTCACAGTTTAGCGAGCGTATTTCCACCAGCACCTGAGTGCCAAAGCACATGTGGATCCATGCAAACAGAATCCGGTGTTCTCGTGGCACATATTTTATCCCCCCCAACTGGGACACGGAGTGAGCGTGGCTGTGCTTCAAGGGATGATGAGACATTTTATCCAGATTACATGGTTCCTCCTGGTGTCACATGCACTAAGAGATGCATGAAGTTTTTGGCACCAGCTTATTCCACACTCTGCACTGGAAATAACACTAGCACTTATTTTTTTCTCCTGTTTTCCGCTCCTTTTAGGAGGCACTTATCACGCTTTTGCTTGTTACACAACCCTCACAACTGCGGTTCACTGACACGAATCCAATCGGCTTCATGTTTAGTGGCTTCCTGAGCTTGGCACCTTTGCACCGAGCACTTCAGGATGTATTTAAATTGTGGGTTATCCTGCTATATAGCAACTGAAAAGCTCTCATCAGCTTCAACAGCAGATGGATGAAACCACAACTCCTCTCCTTTTTTTGCATTGCCTGTTAGCCTAGAACTTGCCTTGAATAAGAAACAAAGGGGAAATTGTTCATGTCATAGCATATCCTGGACAGAAGACAGGGCTTTATGCCAGTCTACCTGCTATAGGTAAGGAGGCTCTGTTATTCTTCACAAATAACATAGGCGTATCTCAGTGTAACTCCCTTCCCACTGCCAATGCTCATTTGTTTATTTAAATGACTGACTGTGGAGGAGAGAAGCTATCACTGTTGGTCTAACAGCACTACCCTTTCCTGCAACTTCTGCCTCTCTTGCAGACTGGGACCACCAGAGCGGCAGCGGTGCTACCCTAGGCGAAAGGATGGAGTACTGTCGCTGGTCTGAAAGTCTGTCACTGCTTTTGCAAGAGGAATGCAGAAATGCTCTTTTCCGTGGCCTCTCTATTAATGATCCCTGAAAAAGCACCATGCCTCCAAGAGGTCAAATGTTGACGTGCTCCAGGACCTGCCAGACACCTTGTGTGGGACTCCAGCCTGGCAATGGTGCAGGGACAATTCCTCCCCATCCCCTCTGCTCCTCACTCCCAGAGCTCACCCCCCACATACCTGCCAGACATTAAGTTACTCCCTACCCTGCCGGCATCAGAAAGATCCACTTTGTGGAATCCAACAAAACCTTAAAAAACTGTTTCGGTACATCCAGCTGACCAAATTAGCAATGGGAGTTATGACTGAAATTCCATTTCCACCACTTATGCTGGAGTGTTAAAGCTACACGAAGCAAATAGGTTTTGGTTTGTGTGTGGGAGGCTGACGAGGCTTACAGAGCACCTTTGGAGGGTGCCCCAATGCATCTGGTAAAAAGCAGTCTGTTCAATCAAAGAGACCCCAGTGCAGAAACCTGGTTTCTGAAGGTTTTCTGAAGCTGCCGGCAGCGTGTGCCAGTGTGTCAGCTCTAGTACACCGCTGGCTCAGCAGCAAAGAGGCTGGGGTTTTGCTTGCTGTTTTTTGCTTTTTGATAGGGAGACAGAGAGTGAATAGGACATGATAGCCGTTTTCCAGAACTCCTACAGCAGTTACCTATATGATAGGGAGTCACCAAAAAAAAAAAAAAAAAGCCTTGTCACTCCCAGATCTACTACTAGTTTAAGTGCACTCTACTTTTCTTTTAAGTGTGTTCTTTCCTATAGAAATCAATGCACAAAGTTACATGGTTTTTTGTAAGACCCGGGTGTTTTGTCTTCAGTATAAACCACATGCTTTTGGAAAGCAGACTGAGGTTCACTGACCAGGCAGGTAAAGCTAAACCAGCATATATAGCATGTTGGTGGACAAAGACTGTGTGGGGGGTGGCATAATACCCAGCAAAAGAAGGATGGTTTTTGCTACTTACAGCACTCGATGGGGTTGGAGGCTACTTGCAAGGAGAGGGTCCTGCCGTTGGCTTGCGGGATATGAACCCTGAAGACCAGCCGCACGCGCGTGTTCTTCCGACCGATGTCCGTTTCTCCCTTGCGCAGCTCGATGTCAGAGTTTCGGAGCTTTAATATCCCAGCACAGTCGATGCTGTCCAAAAGGAAACGCAGAGCAATTAGATTCATTTCAAGCAGACCTCAGGAGGACAGGAGTGTGCAGTATCTCCCCTCTCTCCTGTACATCCTTCTTAAAGATCTGAGTCAGACATGACCCAATGACCAGGCTGAACACAGCAGACTTTGTTAAGCCTCGTACTTGCATCCACAAGTAGCTAAGTTGGGGCTATCTCTAGTAACAGGCTAGGATGTTACTTCAGTTCCCAGAGGGAGAAAATCCAAAAGATCTTCCTCCCCAACACATCCTGTTAAGGATGGCGCTTACAGATTAACCAAAGCCCAAAGAAAGAGTGAAACTAAAAAAGTCAATGGGAGGAGACAGTAGTGCACAAAGCGTTACTAACCTAGAATGCAGAGTTACTTACGATTTCACTCATTACAGCTAATTCAGAGAAAAATCTGACATTATTTTTATTCTAGGGCAAAGTCCTGAAAATGCTTATTAATGAGCACAGCTCTCCCTGAGGTCAGTTCTACTGTCAATGTGTTTGCATTTGAATGAGCTGGAAATACTCCCAAGCCGAGCATTGAGCTGAAGCTCTCCGTGAAAAAAACTGAACTCACGAGTCCTCCCTCCGCATCAGGGAAAAACGTGCTTTTTGTCAGATAGGACTACTATTATTTCTGACCTCTCTCTCTCCTTTTCTTTTTTAACTTTGGTTAACTGGATGAGTTTACAAGTCAGGATTTTTGTCAAAGCAAATTTCAACAGAGGAAGTTCCCAGAACAAAAGATATGTAAACACACGCACTCAAAAACCCACTGCAAAAATACCTCTGCTTTGGCCACAACTACAAAGCCTACATGGCAATTCCTTCTGGGTACTGGTCTCTGGCATGCATTTTATTACACTGAATATGCATAGTTTAATTTTATTTTGCATTCAAAGAGTTTAATTCCCCCTCCAGACCTTTGAAGCTCTGTTCTGAAGCAAACTGCAAACAAGAACTATGGCAGCACGGGTTTGATCTGCATTTTTTCTTAAGTATGGATTTCAGAATAACGAAAAGGCCCTTGCAGAGATGATCAAAGAAACTAATGAAAGTATTAAAGCTTCTCAACAATGCATATTAGCAGGTGAAGCCATAAGAATTATGAAGTATTTGTACTCGTGTCAAAATTCTATGCAAAGATCCATAAGCTACAGAAGAAATAGTATGCTTCTCAATACTGTCTGTCCTGTAGCAACACCTGTAAAATAACTAAAAAGAGCCAATAAAGTTCAGAGGAGAAAAAGCATTTAAATTCAGGCCTATGTAAAGTCATGGACATTAAAATCTGAAGTCAACAGGAGTAGTTAAATGTGCAAAAGTTTAAATGTGCAGATGAGCTTCAGTGTCTCACTGACTCAAGGCCTGAATACACAAAGTAATGTGTGAGAAAAGTCCTTGGCTCCAAATTTCAATTCGTTGTTAGTGCTACAGGAGGATTTAGACTACTGACGTGTAAGGCTTATATATGCCAAAGCATTGTTTGTGGTTCTTGAGAGAGCTCTACTACGATCTGGCACTCACGTCACAAAAATATTCAGCTTGGCTCCCAAACCATGTAACTACCTTTATTCTAGGGAGAAAGATGATTGAAATGGTAATAATGTTCCTAGATGGCCAAAAATGTGATTCAAACTGGATAAACAAAGGGCCCAGTAAATATTGCGTGGGTACAAATTGGTGAAATTTCAATAACCTCCGTGGCGGCGTGCCAGCTTATGACGACAGCAAATGGGGCCAGTAATTTTGCAGCCTTGTCATGACTTTTAACACAATGCACTGACCGAGGTCCTCAGGTCTTGAGTGATCAGCCTAAGCCCAGCTGGCAATGCAGCTAAGCACATTCTAGCTCTTCTATTTACATGAGGCACTCCGGGGCATGTTGTACATGACACTGCAAACCAGCTTCTAATAACCACCACGTGCGGAAGGACTTCAGGTGTCTGATACCATTTTTCACTTCATTAAGGAGCGGAAAAGTGTATGAATAACAAGGAGTGGAACTGTGATTTTAGTAAGCTCCCTGGGATTTTCCCGTGGTATTTGGCTTGGTGGGGCCAAGACTTTTTGCTTGCTTTCTGTCTGCCTACCTACTTATCTTTCTATCTCCCTATACATACACACAAAGGTGCATGCATCCGTATATAAATATGAATACATTCACATTTAGACGCACACCGAGAGTCGTACATGCACGCAAGCACGCACAGATTCCTCCCAAGGCAGACACCTCAGATAAGGGTTAGGATCATCTGAACGACGAGGGCAGAGAGGATGGGATTGAATAATGTGGAAGGTCTCACATATGTCACATCCACAGAAGGACATTTGAACCCTATAGTGACATATACCCGTGTGTAATGGACCTACAGGGCACTTACCACTCAGGCTCCTACTAATTCAGAGATCCTAAGACATCCATGCCTGCTCTTCTGTATAGGACTAAACTTACCCCAGTTTAATAACTCAAATCTGTAAGTTGTCTCACCTTTACTCGTCTTCTTAGATCTGGAAGCTTTGCTTCTAAGCAAATGCCATGAAAAATGCTGGGTTTTATTACGTAAGAAATGAGTGGTCTTACTCATCTCAAAAATACTCTAGGGTACTTGGAAATGCTCTCTAAGAGTTTCCTTTGACATCCAAAGATAAATTTTAATAGTCCCTGTTCCTTGTGCTAGTGCGTAGAGGAGCAAGAGGTGTCATATTTAGAAACTAAATGCAGGAGCTGAGGTAGGAGATATTTACAGCTTGGTAACTGAGATACTTATTTTAAATGGCAAATAAGCACATTGGCTGAAACTCTAGAATGAAAGCAATCAGCTGTCATAAATATTTGTGAAGTTAATTTTGTTGTTAAGCTGATTAGGGGCAATTTGTCCCAGCAAAGTTGTGAAAAACTACTATTATGGAGAGAACTTTAAAAAAAAAAAAAAAAAAAGATAGGAAAACAGTGTAAAAAAAAAAAAAAAGAAAAAAAAATCAACACAGAAGAAATCAAGTGGGGCGACCAAGAGGAAACTGCTAGGAGTCAGATACGGTGCCGGGGTCTTACATTGCTCTCATGTTGTTCTCTGGAAGAAGCGGAATTTCCAGGACTTTGGTGTTGGAAAGTATTGTTTCGTGGCTGGTGGTGGAAACGGTCTTCCCGGTGATTCGATGAACCTGGTAGAAAGCATGGGGTCGCAGCAGGCGGTCGTCTGCAGTCCCGATGAACAGCTGTAGCGTGAGCGGCTCGCTTTCTAAGTAACCGTGTAGCTGGCAAGAGAACACAAAACGCCCACTGAGCACCATGCACATAAACTGCTAGGAATCAATTAAATTTTTATAAGCAGGAGAGCCTAATTCAAGGAGAGAACTTGTGACAGGTGCTATGTGTTAAGTTCCCCCCTTCCATTTTTCCTGTAACGTAATATTGGTACAATAAAAAGGTGCACTCAGAAAATGTCTCATTATCCTGAAGGACCCGAGGCGCTTTAGTTGGGGTGAGCTCTTGAGCACTCCTGCTACGTCCACAGAAAACTTTGCATAAATTCTGCCGGGGCGTTCAGCAAAAAACCACAATTAAGTCAATGTTCCCTCCCAGTGCTGAGGGTGGCAAAACTGATGGAGTTTGCAAGTGGAAAGGACAGAGCTCGCCCATGCCGAGCTTCCCGGGTCACCCCTCATGCAGCAACAGGCTGCTGCTTGGGACACGTCCCCTCATTAACCGATTTTTATGCTAGTAAATACCTCCTGGGACAGCGTGGACACAGATCACATATACATGACTAGTAGCTCACCATGTGTGTCAAATTCTTGTTATAATCGCACAAAAATCTCATTGAAGCTACTGGGCCTGACTTGAACCTCATCCATGTTACAGTGAACGCTCTGATGACAACAAGAGTTATTTCTGCCACAGGCTGGGGCGGGAGCAGGAGCGGAGTCTGACCTCATCCCCACCATCTCCTCAAGAAGCTGCTCCAGGTTCACACTGGTGCGAAGGAGACCACGGGTGGAGCTGTCTGGGGACCGCTCCAACCTCTGCCTCACGCTGCTGCTGGCAAACGAGTCTCACAAAAACCAGTGACCCTGCAGCGGTTAGCTGTGAGGCCCCCTCCCAAGGGAAGGGAGGATGCAGCAACTCTACAGGAGAGAGGAGCGTGGGCAAGGTGGGCTGTCGCAGGAGATGTGCCATCCCAGAGCAAACCTGCTCGCTTTGATCTAGGTTTAGTTTCCTCTGCGAATGGTTCAGGTGGGTTTGGGCACAACTTAGCCACCATCCCTGCACTGACCACTAAATCTGACAGACCAAAATTAGACCACTGATCATAATTTGGTGAGGAGCAACATTGTTCATTTGCGGTGCACGGAAGTCCAAAGCTGAAAGCAAGTGGTGAAAACCATATTAAATGTTGTTGATATTTGTGTTTTGCTTGCTTTCACGCTCCTTAAATCTTAAAAAGTGATTTGTGGCTTTTTTA
>NW_009259588.1:1278407-1280527 GCF_000687185.1 Egretta garzetta
TAAGAACAAAAATCTCAAGTCATTTTGGCTCCTTGAGCACTGCAAAATTCTGGTGAGTGTAAACACAGGCACGAAGCCTTCCCAGTGCTATCAAACACGCTGATGGCAACAGGGATGCATGATGGCAATGCTTCAGGCACCACGGTGACCAACACAGGAGCAAGAAAGGACATTGTGCCTAGACACACCTTCTACCACTAATCGGGTGCACTGCAGATTTTTCACCCCACACTTTGGTCAGAAGAGCCCAGAGGAAAACAGAAGCCCTTTAATTTGTTTCATTTGGTATAGCAATTTTTGCATCCTTACCTAAAGCACATGGATGCTGGGAGGATGCAGAGACCAGAGGAGGAGGCTCATTTCCAACACTCCGGTATTTATCAGCTCTGGATTGCTGAGACACCACACAAAGGCAGCTCGGAGCCAGGGGGTTGTGATACGATATGGGGGGTTTCCATATCAGCGTTGTCAAATTGAAAACACATTAGCAGCAGTTTGAAAATCTGCGGTATTGGCAAAATGACTGAGAGGGAAAAGCAGAGCCAAGCCTGCGCGTTGCCTTCGGCGGGAACGCCCTCCTCCTACAACCCTTGACACCAACACCAGTGCTGGGCTGCAGAAAGAGGGCTTTCTGGCTTTCACCCCCACAGGTGGAGATGTAGCCCGAGCTGCCAGCAGGCGAGAGCAGGCGCGCTCCTGGCACATCCGCCAGCGTCGGGGAAGCCACCGTCCCTATGCCATCACCGCCCCATCCCCCCGCCTCGCAGCCCTGGCAGTTCCCCACCGCCAGTGGCACGAGCGAGTGGGGCTGGCAGAGTGACCTGGATTCGGCCTGGGCTGATCTCACCCCGCCCCGGCATCTCCAGCACCTCAGCGGCGCAGCCGAGGTGATGGAAGAGGCACGGGATATCGTGGGGTATTCTTGATTGCGAGCGGCACGTGGGTTTGCAAGCGGGGGGAAAGTAAGACGGTGTGATACACCAGCCGGTTAGATTTCTGTGCGCTACCAGCGGTCACTTCTCCAACTCGTCATGGACGGTGCTTTTTATGGAGAGTGTAAAATTAAAACAAACACATATTGAATTACAAGGCCGCTTAAAAGGTAAAAATAGACTAGTGAGTAACTCAAACCTCAATTCAGCAAAAGCAAAATCGCACACCGAGGTACCCATATGTTTTACTGAATCCGGGCAAAGGGGTCAAAAAATGTTGGTCTTGCATTGGGTTCTGCTATTTCAGGCTTTATCTTTAAATCTGAGCTCAGCTGCTGCCTATCTTGTAACTGCTGAGTCTCAGCTTGTGCTTTTCCCACAGGTTTCCTACCAGGAAGCAACTGAACAAGCCAAGTCCTCAGCTTTGCGTACCTGCCCTCCCCCGAGAAGGGTTTGCATGCTGGAAAATAAATAATAAGATCTCAGGTGCATGTTTTGCACTGTTGTTTAAGGCTTGTGATATTTAAACAGAATTTTTTTTTAAATTTTTTTTAAAGGCCCTGCCATACAGCCCTGCTGGGCTTTGCTTTGGATCCATTACCCACAGTTACTTACTCCCTGACAGCTACTTCTGCACCTGAAGACAAGAAGTGGCTACAGCACTGAATGAAGATGGGTTTTCAAGAGCTGGGAAGTGTCAAAAGCCTCCAGAAAGGCTAATGGAATCACTATACGGCTGATTTTGCTGCCCTCCAAAGGGGCAAAATCCTCACTCTTGAGTCACTGTAAGTTTTATTTCATATTCTGTGGTAGGAGGCATCTGATCTCTGATACGTATTTCCCTTTGAGTTTTACCCATTGCATCACATTATTTACTTTTATATTATGTCACATAATGGTGTATGCCAACAGAAGCAATAAAAGAAAACGATGCAAGGATTAACATTTAAAGGGGCACATACTGTGGATGACTAATTTTAGATTATCCACCCAGCGCACAATTTCTGTGACAGACAACATTGAGCTCTGGGAGTTTTCGGCATGCTGCAGATGTCTAGAGAACAAGATAAGCAAAGTCTTGGGGGTGGGGGGGAGGCAGCAAAAGCTGGGTTCAGTGAGAATATTTTGCAGCTCCCTCAAAACACAGGGGAGCGTTGTTACTGTCACATCGTTTGGCAGGACAATGGG
>NW_009259588.1:1280570-1303821 GCF_000687185.1 Egretta garzetta
AGTGTTGGTCCTGCCGCGTCGTGTGGGGGGGGGGGGGGGGGGTGGGGGGGTTGGCCGTAAAGGCAAACATGCGGTACTCCGGGCTGTTGGATATATCAACAGGTAGAGGGAATAGCGAACAGGACAGATGTAAAATGGGAAGGGGGAAAAGGGGGACTGAGTATTTTTCTTGGTTAGGAAAGATCTCGCGTGTTCACATCCATGCATATTTTCCACGCATGCTCTGGAATACTGTACTCCAGTGGTATAACGATTCCGTTTCCTGGCGTGCGACATGGGATGCATGCGTCAGACGCCCTATTTTTATCTTTTTCTCTGTGTAACACAGTCCGAAGCTCTTCTCTTAATAACTCCACGGCTGAGCATGGGTGACAAAGGCTGCTCTTGGCTACCGCATTCATAATAAAGGATGTGCCCTTCCTACCAAGCAAGCTCTGCTTGGCAATACGTAGATCCAAGTGGAAAAAGCTGTACTTTCCCTGCTGTGAAAGTGTAAAAGGACTTAGCTGCAAATAAGGATCAGGTGCACCATGTTTTGGAATGAGTTTTCCTTCCCAAATAAAGGTGAGGATACAGCAGTTGCCTGGTTTAGTACAAAGGGAAAATGCAGGCGAAACTTAAGCATGCAGATAAGACCTCTGTGGTCAGTGTTCTGGGTTTTGAAATGAAAAGTAGGTCATATTTTCCTGTTCTGATCAACCACTGACTACTCTGCTCTCTTCCTTTTTGAGCAACACTGTTAAAAACATTTGAACTGGTCTCAAATGATATTTGCGTTTATATTGTCTGAAGCTGCTAAGATCAAAATCAGGCTTAACTGTGGGCAGGTTTTACACTCCTCTAATTCTATCAAAAGCGATGCAGTCACTGGTAATTAACACCAGAACAGGACGATTCACAGTTGAGCTCTTTGTCACCTCACATCGTCTTATGCAAGAGCAAGGGAAAGGCTGCACCGGCTGGGCGACTGCTCCACCACGCCAAGCTTTCCCTGGGATTCCTACGCCTCTCCGTCATCGCTTTCACAACGCCCTCTCCCACCAGCACGTCTTCGTTCTCACCAGTAGGCTGCTGCTCAGCTTGGCACAGGGTGCCAAAGCAAATCCCAGCCTTTCCCCAGGCAGACGTGCCACGCACCGAGCACCCCGCCGAACGTCTTCGCGCGTCTGAGGCGCCGCAGCGCTGAGCGCCAGGCGTCTTCCCCTGGCGGCCAGCAAAGTGCGAGGGAAGCAGCCAATGCCTGACCGCGAGGTACTATCTGATGCAGTCCTATGGCGACGATAACCTGAGGTTTATCACAGGCGTGAGCGTACCCAGCCTGCCTGGATTCCAACCGCGCGCCTTGGTGCATATCTAACAAATCTGGCAATCAGAATTAAACAGACTTAAAAAACAATGAGCAGACGGAGCTGAGGTGCTTTTAACACGAGCATTAGGAAAAAAAGCAAAACCTCCCCAAACCTCGCTGCAGTTACCGAATTTTGAGGAATTTCTGCAAATGTCGCGCCCAGTAACTCTAACACTATTTCAGCATTGGTGGTTATTCTAGAGTCTGTGAGGAAAACTTCTATTATTTAAGCCACGACATTTATTTTAAGAAACGTGGCTGAAATATTCTGCATGCTCCCTTCCAAGCGCTTTATGCTTTTGGCATGCTGAAGCATCTGTGGAAACGCTCAGAAAGCTACCTGTCATAACAAGGAGCCCTCTGTGCCTGGAGAGGCTCCTGGAGGCCACCGAAAGAATGGTCCCATTCTGATGGGACACACCAGCCAGGTACACCCCCTGCACTCCCCCACGCCGTCAGGAAAAAAGGGAGCTACACTACATAATAGCTTTTAAGTGTACTTATTGGGAGTTCTGGGAAAAGACTGCAAAACCCCTGCAGCGGTGCATTCCTCCAGTTTCCGACTCTCTAAATACGTTAAATGACTGCAGTGGCTGATTTAGGGCTTAGCCCGTCCCAATGCACTCAGGGCAGAGCTCCCACTAGTAACAAAGTGGGCCACGACCAAGGACCCCCTAAACTAGTCAGCAGCTTGTGCTGGAGACTCTCCAGGCTACGAGGGGCTGCATCCTTAATGGTAATGATGTGCCAAAAAAATCGATTGGTAACATCCATATCAGCGATGCATCTACAAATGTATGTGCCTGTTCTTTGTACCCTCGGTACACAAGAGACAGCAAGTAAATACACCTATTTATGCCTCTAAAACCACTAAGAACAGTATCTACATTTTCTTATCCTACCATATAACTGGTGGCCACGCTGTTTGCAGCAGGTACCCCAACGCTTACCCTCAGCAATGCCTTACATGTCCGTCTGTCCTGCTTGCATTTCTAGAACTGTTCAAGGAATACTCTGAGTCAGTCTGGAGAGAATCACTAGTGTGACTGAACACACAGTGGGGGAAAAGGGGCTTCTTTCCTTTTTTTTTCCCATCGGCGTTCTGGAATGTAATTCCAATGCTTTCAAAAAGGTCAAACAGGATAAAATCTATAGAATAGTGAAATGTTTAAAGTAACTGCTGCTTGTATCTTTAAGCCAGAGCTTCGGGAAGTACACACCAAATAGTTTTATTGCTAACTGTCTCAAGCAGTAGGTCTTTTTTTTGTTAGAGCAACTGCACATGATGAATGATAAAATGAAACAAATTGTCATGTTTTAAAAATGCACCTAATACACAGCCTCAAAAATATAATGTCAGCGAGTGCTCAGTGTCCTGATTTTTTAAAACCAAATTGAAGCTTAAACTGTTTGAACTACAAAGAAAGCGCAGAAACATTTTGAGTATTGATTTTAGCTGTGAGCACCCAGGCATGCTTAAAAACAGGGTCATCAATCTGATTCTTTTAAGAAAAAGAATTTACTTTTAGCTACCATGGAGAAGCACTAGGAGATGTAAACTGTTGTGTCGTGGGTTTAAACAGGAGAGGGAAAAGTCGGGTCTTGTGGGCAACGAGCATCAGGTGAAGGTGAAGGCACCAAGGGCGAGTTCAGGACACCCGGGCACCTCCTCTCGTGTGCGCTGCAGAGATCCTGCTCCACCTCTGCCTGGGCAGCCACCGAACTGCCCTGCCTCCGCGCCCCTGGGTGAGAACGGCCAGGGGCCTGCTGCCGAAAGGGCAGGGAGCCAGCAACCCACGGCTCTGGGGGAGGAAAACAAAAGACACGAAAAGACTGCCCTCGTCATGAAGTCCCCTCCTATTCCCGCCTGTTTTGACTCCGAATTCCTTTGCTATGGGAGGCTTGTGGAAAGGACAGACTTCAGGTGCCCAGAGCCAGGGGACGGTAGGGGCATTCCGCTCAGCCTCCCCTCCCAAACCAAAGGGCTTAATACCAAGTGCCTGGGAGAAGCCAGGCAGCCCTCCCGCAGATCAGGGGGTGCACCGCGTGCCCCAGGGCAGCGGCAGAGGATGCAAGACCCTGAGGGGCGAAGAGTGGCCCTGGCCAGTGCTGACTTGGCCCGGAGCGCGGCATCCGTGGGGCACCAAGCGATGGCTGCAGCACCTTGCCTCGCTGCAGGATCTCACAGCATCCCTGCCTCTTCCCAGCTGTTTCTTTCCACCTGCGGCATCCCACTCTGCAGATGTTTCAGCCACTGCAGCACCACCCGTGCGCCCTTCGTGCTTTTTCGGTGTCTGGCCCACAAGGACAGAGGCTGCTGCAGCCCACGGCGTAGCTAGGGCTGGAAGAGGCACGTCACCCGGACCGGGTACCTCCTCCCTTTGCTGGCAACCAGGCACGCAATAGCAGGTGCCAGTTTTCGGATGAGGTGCAAAGCTCAGCTCCAGACCACTTGTCAGTGTGGATTCAAAATGGAGGTGCTAAACTTGGGCCACGCGAATGCTCTTCTCTGCTGAGAGTACAAGCCAAAAAAAGAAGAGCATCTTACTCAAAAGAGCAGAGCAGACTTCAGAATAGAAATTAAAAACAAAAACAAAAACAAAACAGAAAATCAACACCTCCTTAGGAGCTCAGGTGACCCCTCTGGTTGTGATAGCTTCTGCTGATCGTTTTCTGACACAGTTAACCAAAAAAAGTGTGCAATTTACACCCTGTGTGACTTAACAGGCATGCTACTACACCTTCGTTCTTCACTTATTTCAAATAAAAATGTAACAGGAATTCCTACAGGTTTTTGCGCTGCTTTCAAGATTTATTTTTCCTTTCTAAAACTAATTTTCCTTGGATTCACTCAAACTCTGTTTTAAGATCCAAATGTACTCAGAGCTGATCCACAAATAAAAATAAAATGGCTCGCTCCTGCAAAGGGCTAAGCCTGGGCAGAGGGCGAGAGCTGGACGGGAGACAGAGTGAATGGAAAACAGCAAGCGTGTGTTTTATGTGGCACTTTCTAGTGCTGCCACTTGGACTTTAATTCAACAGTGCTGCAAAAGAGCAGCTGTTCACATCATGATGAATAAAGACCTATATAAAACTTCCAGCTGCAAATACGCTGTGAGGAATTATTAATCTTAATGTAATAGAGATGCTGTACAGTCAGTCACTGGCTCACAAGTCATTTCGGTCTCTATCCAGGGAAAAACAGCCTTCGTGGCTGCTGGCTCTTGGCAGAGCCATGAAATCTCCTTGCCTAAACAGCCGCAAGATGCTGCTCCCTGTTTCTAGGAAGGATTTTCCTCCTCAAAAATAGACATACCTAGAAACCAACCCAACTCACACTTCTCCTAAAATTGTTAGGCATACAAGAGGGATGCCCATCAGGAAAGGAGTTACTAACAGAATGAATCTGTAGGTCCTGAGCACCTTATTCACTGGGGCACAGGGAAATCATTACTGCTCTCGTGTCATTTTCTACCACAAGACTGATGAGATGTCCTTCCCATAATTCCACCTGCCCCCTCATGATTCCCAGCCCCACCCCCAGGCGAGGGGAGGCAGCCAGCCCCTCTCCGTGCCATGGCCCATCCCTAAGAGGGCATCACCCAACTGTGCATCCCTGGCAGCTTCCAAAACCTCCTTGCAGGAGAGGAGAGGAGAGGACCAGGGAGAGTCGCTCCCCTGCGGAGGGTTGGAGGTGGCACCCACGCCAGGCAGTCCACTTGAAGGAAGGAGTCTTCCCCTTCGTGAGCAGCCCCGCACTTCCCCGGGGCGGACTGGGACTGCTGCTGGCCCTCGTGTGGGAGAACAACATTTCTGCTGGACAGCTTGCCCTGCAGCACGGCCACCACGTGCAGCCCTTTGGGGCTCTCCCCTAGCAGCCTGCATGCATCTGCGTTTGGACAAGTTCCATAGCAATATGAAGCCAAAGTGCGGGAGGCTTTCAAATTGCATTTGAGTAAACGTACACTGACAGCAGAAAGAGGGGCTCCGGAAACCGCAGGTTAAAAATCCAGGTCTGGGAGGAAGTGCAGTGCAGAAGGTGCCCACCCTGAAACTACCCAAGCCCTCAATTTACTCAGCTTCCACTCAAACGTTTGCCCTCAGCATCCATAGCAACTTTTAGTTTGGGCAGTCATACCCATGGTCATGTAAGAGTTGGGAGGAAAAAAAAAAATAAAAAAAAAATCACAGGAGCACTGTGACAGGCATTTATTACGTGTTCTTAGGCAGATACCCTGGGCAAGCTGATACTTGTGATCCTGCCTTTCGTCACGCCGCTGACTCATCCCTCGCACCCAGCACGCTCCCATCCGTGGGTGAGTGCAGGCTGGCCCGGGATCCCGAGGAGTGTGTTGGGTGCTGCCAGCACAAGCGGGACGGGCGCGACGCGATGCTCCCAGCGATGCCCATCCCAGCCACGGCACAGGGCCGCTGCCAATACCCCATCGGCCGCTTCTCCAAACCCCAGACCACCCCCCGAATGCCGCCTTATCACTCAGTGGCTCGCTAGCGCTGCAGTAACTGTGTGACTTTGAATTCCCACCCCTGCGAATTTGAGGGCAACGGGGTGCCTAGCTACCCCCAGGTGTTACCTGCTTAAGGGTCAATGCTTTTGAGTTGCTTTTCTTGCACATCGAGATGAACACTGGCTCACGCAGGACAGGGGCAACACAGTTGTCAGCAAAATACCTCTGGGGTTCATAGACACCAGTGAGACAGTATTAGACCAGAAATGGTTGCCTTCCCCCTAAATTTTAACTCTTATCCCAGTGACATTTATTTAAACTGCTACTGAAGACAGAAAGCTGGGGCTATGTTTAAAGGCTTTATCTCTGTAAATATTTGGAGAGCTATAAATACTGAGCCATATTCATAATATGAATATTGGACTTACTGTTCTGTTGCCATGAAAATTACTATAAATACATGTCCAATTCTTAATTTCTCTGATTTGCCAAGAACTCCTTTAAAAAGACAAAAAAAATTCTTATGTAAGACGTCTTGCTATTTAATTAGCCACTAGAGGCAAAGGCCACAGCACAGAGCAGGAACTGAAAACTCAGTGATAGAGGCAGACAAAGCACGTAGCGCGCTAGCACGTTATGTGGCTGGGTGTCCCAAGTGGGACTTATTATAATCAGACAGTCCATGAGTCAAGCCCTGACTGTTTTCTGTGTTTGGGGAAAGGAGGATGTGGGAAGGGAGCCTGGCTGAAGGTCTGAAATAAACCCCCTTGCTTCTTCTGCAAGTCACATGAATACCGATGGCTTCCAAATTTCACAGTACCTCTGTCAGATTTTTGGGGTTTTTTTTAATGTAGAAATGAATTTTAAAAAAAAAAGGAAAGCATTTCAAGGCATTTTATAAAAGCGCAGAGTGAGGATGGCTTTGCAGCTGAAGAAGTAGCGAGCTGGGCATAGGGTGATAGAGCTGCCATCTCCAGCTCTGCCGGATAGTTTTTGCTTCATCACAGATACATGACTTGATTAGAGCAGAGAAAATTTCATAACAAGTTTTTACATATTTCCAGCCTGCTCTATGTTTAATCAATTTGTGCTTCAGCCTTCTTATAAAACAAAAGCCAGTAACCGTGCCATGTGGCCGGGTAACCCTTTATTCACTACAGAAAACGCAGCGCATCCCAGCCCTCTGGTTCCAATCCTCGCATGATTTACAGGCACGTTCCTTGGGGAATAAAGCAGATTAATGCAACCCCCTGGCTCTCTGGAGTCAGGAAAGTGCTGGGTGCACGTCCACGTTCCTCAAGACAGATTCTGCTTCCATTGTTTCAACGCCTTAAAAGCATTGTCATCACATGCACAGCATTCATAAACATGCTGCTTGCAACTCCTGTCTCAGAGCAGAAAAGGGCAGTGTGTTTTGCCAGGTCACTACACACTTCTGGTCCTGCTCTCCTTCCTCAAGCCACCTTTGAGCCACCTGGTTCTACAGCTCCGACTACACTGCACTTTTATCTGAAAGCGTGCCCTCCATGGAAAGCATCTTAATGCAGCAATAAAAATAGGTCAGGTATATCTTACAGCTTGGCTTCAAGGGTTTGATCTCCAAGACAGTCTGACTAAACTGTGAAAAATCCAGAGAGATTGGATTCCACACTGAGCTGTTTGAGAGCAATGGTGATGCCATTAGTTGATGTTGCTTGTTTTACCAGAAAAAAAATAGATGCAACAGACTGGACTTTCTGATCAACAAGTGTAACGTGATCAGCTCTGCCCAACAGGCTAAAATGAACTGAAAGGCCTGTGATCTCCAACAGCAGGTAAATAAAATAAAATAAAATAAAGACTCTAATCTTTTCAACATATAGGGACTATTTTCAATCAAACATTCTAAATATTGTCACGTTGAGTAACATTATTTAGTAACAGCTATTGCACTAGAATTTCATCCAAATACTGACGAGCTAAGAACACAACCCTGTTTAAAGCTGGTAAGATGGTCAAATAAAATGTTGCAAATATTAATGGCAGAACTTGCCAATAAAAGCTTTTCAGAGTAGCTCATCTGCTCCTACAAATGGATGGCACCTTGCTGCAGCTGGTGCAGCAGGATGCCAGTGCATGACTGGGATTTGAGGAGGATGCTGAGGGTAACACCTTCTCCTTTGAAAGGAGGTATGATGAGTACTGGTGACCAGGACCTGTGTTTTTACACCCAAACCGAGACAGCATCTGTATCAACCTGTTGACTTCAAACATGAGGCTCTGGCGCAGGTCAAGTCCCGTCTTAAAAGGCACTGCTCCTCCCATCCTACTCAAGCCATGCTTGGGTGTCTAACCTAAGTAAACCTCGGTCCTGGTGAACTGGTAAGATCTTAAAGCCAGTTACGTGTAATTATACACAACACATCGAGTCGAAAAGAAACAGGGAAAAGCCAGGTGATTCACACCACCTAACTTTTAATGCATACAGGCTGGACAGGGTCTAGTCACCTTGGCTGCCTTTGCAGCCAGCAAAATGAGACATGCGCTCTGAAGGTGTGACTTACCTGAGCTGCTTCAGATGTTCACATCGGAATAAAATTAATAGCTCCCTAAACTCTATACAGCCAAGCCTTCCCCTGATTACAGAGAGAAACTAAGGTAATTAGCTCAGTTGCAGACATCTATGGTCAGCCAAATAAACCTGAAATGTAGCCTTGCCCCTGTAACCAGCTCAGGCCATGGTTCAAAGCATGAGTGCCCCGCAAGGCTGGGCAGTGCTGCAGAAAAGGCACGCCGCACTCAGCCCAAAGGGACACGGAGCAGAGCTTCTGCAAGAAGACCCCCACAGCAGCAGAGCCCACCACAGACACAAAGCTTTGCACTTCACCACCGCGCATTTCGGGCAGCAGCCCACAGCTTTTCACAGCAGGGGTACGGGACCATCAACTTGAATGGTGGTACTCTGCAGCCCTTTTCTCTCCCAGAGGTAAATGTCAAAGTCAGCTCCACCACAGCTCAACTTCAGTGCTCCGGCTTCTCCACCCTGATTTTGGGGGCCTGCTGTACCCTGGACCTAGAGTCAGCCACAGCACAGGGTGGGCAGCGGGTGGTCACGGCTCTCTTAGAGGAGAGGTGCGGCAAGGACCAACTCATTTGCCCGCAAAGCCTGCAGCAATGCCCCCCGCTCGGGTCCCAGCAGCGCTCCCCATCTCAGCTCTGGAGCACACAGGAAATTCTGGAGCAGCGTCAGGTATGTTTTGGGTGGCCTTGGTGTTGCTGTTGTTTCAAAACTGGAGTGCACCTTAGAGTTACAATAAAAAGGCAGTACTCTTGCTAATGTTCATTTTTACACTAAATTCAAACTTACTTGTATTAGATGATACCTTTCTAATACAAAAAAGGGACAAGAGCATTCACTAATAACTGGAGAGTCGAGAGGCTAGAGGCCGAATTTGATCATATTTTTCTTTATTTTATTTACATTATTCTACTCAAGACTGGGGGAACAGAAGAATGCTTTTACTCATTAGACCATTTTCCCAAAAATATCTGCTATTACAGCTAGGCTTCTAGGTTAACGCTGCCCTGCGATTAGAGCGACTACCCATGTAAAACCTATTGGGGCTGAGAGTTTCAGGGACTTCATTTACGCCAGCAAAACTGCAGAGCCGTAGCCCAGTGCCAGCACCTCCACTGCACTGTCTTGCTCTTTGCAAAACCTCTCCAACCTGCCTCCATTTCGCGTAGGGATCTTGCAGCCAGCAGCGGGGCTATGTCAGTTCACATATTTTAAGGTTTTCCTCACAATCGGGAGGGATTAGAAAATGAGGCTTTGATGTGTTCAGGACACGTGCTTGAGATTACTTGTGCACCTAGATGCTAGCACATGTGCCTGCAAGTTGTGGTCTAAATTTGCTTGTCCCTGGCAGCTCCTGTTTGCAGCTATGGGTGGAGTTTGTGTAAAATTCTATTACTGTATGCCATTTTGTAGTCAATAACACTCTATGACCTATATTCAGTAACAGTATTTGAGTCTATATTGAGGAATATTACATCATTGCAGAATAAGAGCTATGACACGTAAGGCCCACATAATGGAAACAACATCATTGCAAGAGAAGCGGTTGAAAATTAATTTGAAAGCCATTTGGAAAATTATTGCAGCATCATTCAGGATTATTGATGAATAAATGCCATCTATAACTTTTTTTTAAAAGAGCTGCACATTCCAAGCCATTTTGTGAATTCCTGCATATATGGGGAGAGATTTACATACTTTATGTGGCTTTTTTTTATTCTGAGATGACAGGCACTATCTAAATATCATTATACTTATAAACACGACTGCTCCACACTGTACAGTGTTTCAACCAGACCAAATACTCTCCATAGCACAGTAGGTGTTACACGATGGTAATACAGAGTTCTGCAAAGAGCGGCAGGATTTTTGGGGGGTTTGCCTTTTTTTTTTCAATAAGCATTATCTTCTATGGACTTCTCCAAGGCAGAAAACCAAACCCATACCAGTTACACTTCTTCAGCACTTCACAACTTTTAGACGTGCTATTCCTCTTCAAGTCAATGAGAGTTTTACAGCTAAATCTAACCCTGCATGCTTTGCCAATTTTCTCTGATGTTTTTCTCCTAGAAATGCAAGCACTTGGTACATATATAGCAGTGAGACTGTATTAAAAGCCACAGCAGGTGGAAAATAATACAGCCCAGGGAAGTTTTTGTTTCTGACTCTCCTCACAATCAAAGCTATGCACAAAGCACAATAAGGCACAGTAAATAAAGACATTTCACACAGACAAGCACGAAAATCTTCCAAAACAAAGAAAATTAAATTATCTTTCAACTAAAGAACACACTGCAGTGAAAGACTAAATGAGCGATTCTAATTAAAACCATGCTGCGAAATCTCCTACTTTCCACCACAAAAAAAAAAAAATCAGCTAGCGTTTGTGTGTGTGCAGCCACCCTCTAAAACCAGTCAAACAGCTTTCCAGCCAAACAACGCAAGACACAGCATCTCAGAACTACAAAACATATTGAAATTATTTCCATAGCAATCATAACAACAACGTGCCAGGCCAAGATGCGCGGGGAGGGTTGGGGGTGGTGGCGGGAGCTCAGCCCCCCACAGGCCCTGGTGCCGCCGGTAGCACCCATGCAGCGCCCGTCCCCTTGCCCCACAGCTGCATCCAGTGCCCCGCCAGTGCATGCCGCCCTGCTTGACTGTGTTGGCTTTTGGCAACCATTGGTCTCATCTGAAATGGTGACTGGCACCCCTTCTCCATCCCGTGCTCATAAGCAAAGCGTTTCACCCCCACGTGCACACACAGGGGAGTCCTGGCCCCCGGCAAGCATGGGCAAGGTTGTGCAAGCCCTGCTTGAGCTTCTTAATCCTGACATGTCGCAACCATCTCA
The DNA here is from genome assembly GCF_000687185.1 of Egretta garzetta. Taxonomy (NCBI): domain Eukaryota; kingdom Metazoa; phylum Chordata; class Aves; order Pelecaniformes; family Ardeidae; genus Egretta; species Egretta garzetta. The sequence continues at coordinate 1,291,794 of NW_009259588.1, forward strand.
GGCTCAGGTCCTTCTCCTTGCAGTGCTAAACCAAGTAGCGGCCTCAGGTGAAGGCGCTGAAGAGGGGGATGAACACTCAGAACGAACCCTGCACCCAGGCTTCGCACGCGGCTCAGCTCGGAGCAGCTCACCAGAAATGAAATGGGATCTCCCTTCCGACCCACTCCCTTCTAGCTATTTATCTCCTTGCACAGCCACGATATGCTGCGGGCTTCCCGAACGCTAGCCACTGTCCTCTCATGGGCAGAGAGCCAAGGGGATGGGAACGTGCGGCTTGTTAAGTACAGCGAGTGTGGGCATCCCTGTCCTGTGCAGAACACGCATGATATGCTGATACGGCTATTTTGACACAGGGACAGGGACAGGAATCAGCTAAATATAGCAGACTTCACTGACCGGTCTAGATGACAGACTTAAATGCCATGAAGAAAGGTACAATTTGCCCAAAGACAGAGGAAAGTAATGGGAAGATTTTGGACAGCGATGAGAAGCTTGGGTATTAGGCCTGACTTGCCATCAAGACATACAGTAAAAGCTGCAGAGACATAGGGACTTCATGCCCAGGGAGATGTGGGCAGGCATAATGGTGGCAGAACAAAAAGAAGATGCAATCATCCTAAGGGATCCCAAAATCAAAGGGAGCAAAGGCAGAAGCAGAGTAAAAGGAGGACTCAGTTAATGGCATTCGCCTGAAAACCATCAGAAGGAAGCAGCAACACATGGGGAACCTGCAACCGATGCCCAAAGTGCATCACATTTTTAAGTGGGAAAACTTAATGGATCTCCTGAAAAGCAGCAAAGAGGTCAGTTGCTCCCCTTTTTCATGCTGTTTTCGGGCAGTTGGCAGCCCCGTATGGTCATGCATGACACCCAATCTCTTGTAACGCCTGTGCAAGGCAGTGAAAGTGTCTTAATCCAGATTTTGGTGCTGAGTAACCTGAGCAACAACAAGTGACACAATTAATTGCCAGTTGATCGATGTATCCTTGCTCGGTAGAAAACTTAAGCACATATGCAACATTTAATTCTACTTTATGAAAATTTAAGGATGTACTTAAGTTCCCTGTTGCACCATAACAGAAAGATCACTTTGCTCAATCTCTTTTACATTTTTTCCCTTACATTACATAGAACTGGACCAGCAATATTTGTATACGAGTTAGACTGCAAGTGGCAAGGGAGGAACTCCCTTTCTGATGAGGACAATGGGTTTTCACCAGGATTCACGTTCGGCAGTAACACCGTGCTATCAGTGCCCCGAAGACCAAAACTCATGGAGGGGGGCTGCGGTGTCTGTAACTGAAGTGCCAAAGAACTTCCAAAAACGTGCCCACGCTGTGCCTGCAAGTGCTGTTTACTGCTTTGAATAGGGCTGCATTTGAAACCTAGGCAGTAGACTTTTAAATCCCAATGTACATAATGTCTGCATGCAAACCAAAAGCAGGAGTTCCTTCGCTTTATTGGGTACTGAAACATTAAAAACAGGTGTTTAAAAACCATATTACAAATCTGTTGGCAACCTGTATTTTTTTTTTACCACGTGCAAGTAAATTGATCACTAGTGTGTTTCAACTGTTTCAGTGAAAATACGCAACTTGCTAAATTATTTCTTAAACATGTGGAGGGAGTAGAAAGTTTATTTGATTTTGCCGCACTGACAGCATGCAACGTATTTTACTTAGGTGTATGTATATAGCAGATGCTGTAATGGATCATCTCCCTTTCACGGCATGTACCACAGAAGATCTCGAGCTATTCTTCACAAGGAAAGAAATGATAAACCCCTTCTCATAACGAAAGCTGCAACGTACTTCGAGACAGCAACTGAGTAATTTGACACTGCATTTTCCACTGATTCAGCCTGTTAGTTGGAACAATGACTGATTAAAATGGAAAAGCTATATTATAATCACATATACTGACATTCCAGATTACAAGGTATGTTACAGATGTGATTTTTTACTCTTCTTACATATAAAAATTAGAAATTATAAAACCAGAAATTATTGCAATGGAGTTACACTGGTGTGAAAGTGATCTGAAATACGAACTGGCCCCCAGTAATCTTCCTACAGAAAGCACACAATACAATTTTCATGATATATATGTTTTACATAATTTGGAGTACCAAGAAGAAAAGAAAAAAAAAAAGTTTGCCCTGAGATATTACTTTTAGGAATAGAGGACAGATGTCTAGTTGCCAAAGCAGACTTGTAAAAAATTAATCACCTGCCTCATGCAGGTTAGCAGTATTTGGCAGGTAGGCTAGCTCAGCTCATAATGAAGCATCTGGCTTTTGGTAAAGCTGCATTTTAATTTTAACCATGTTTCATTTCAGCTTTTGGGTGCAAGTCAATGTGCAATAATCTGACAAGTCTGGAGCAGATCTGCTGATTGGTAACTTTGGTGTAGGTCCTCTCAACTGCAACCAAAACTGAGTTGAGTAACAACCATGGTTTGTGCCCAGACCACAGCCTCACGCATCATCTGAACCTCCCTGGAAAGCCATTTTAAACCCAGTCCTCAACATCTTGCCCATCCACAGTCTTACTTTCTTAAAAACAGCTAAACTGACTAATTGCTAACAGCAAGCTCCTAAGCATGTGCTTGAATTAAGCAGGCTAAACTGATCAACTTCAGGTGTGCCCCAATACTGCTTTGAATGTTGTTTGGGTTTGTTGGATTTTGGGTTTTTTTGTAACTGAGGTCTGGTAGTTTGAGGCAAGCAAAAAGTCTACCCATGTTATATTTTCCCTTAGAAAAGTGGGTAGCCATTTGTAGCACTACTGGTAGCCTCTTTTGGCTAACGAGAAGCATATGTGGCTCCTTCCCAGATGCTGGGAGGGCAGAAGAAGAGTTGCTGAAGCTCAGAAAGGTCTGCAGAGCTGCAGACTTCTGACTCTGTGACTCGCATCACTTCTACGTGTTCCCCCTGGTGCACGCGTGTTCAGTGGAAGGGTGCTTCTACCACAAATCTGCTGGGAAAAAAAAACCACCACCACTTGTCCGTGTGAGACAGCAATCACTACGCAGATGCAGGGGCCATTTTTTGACATTAATAGCTCAGGCATTTGAAAAATGTCCCAAAAGAGCATAATTAAGAAACTGACAATTTTTGGGTATGCATTATGACCATTTTTTAAGCTTTCTAATGTGCCCAGCCCCTCAGGAATCTCACTGGCTGTTGGTTTTCTCTCCTTGTGTCACTTAAACTGAACCATTTCTTTCTAATACTTTTTTTAAGAAGAGAGAACAGATCACACTACGGGCTCCTGAGCTCTAGCAGATCTCGACAGAGGGTACAAAGGAAGGAACTGGGAACATTTAGCTCCGTAAGCACATTTGCAGCAGCCTCACTAGCAGTACTACCAACGCCTCTGCTGGGATGCTGTGGCTTGTGCAGGTATTTTCCTAGCACACTGCTGCAAAGGAACTGTGTATTTCAACTGCTGATTATATTAATTTTTTCGTTTCCATCTTCATTGAACACCACCCACTGACAGATACTCCCCAGGCCTACATACACTTGCACTTTATTTGGTTACATAGAAAAAACAAGACAAGAGGGATTTTTCTTATCTTGTTTGGGACCTGACCGCCTGCAGGAAAGGGGAATGGCAACTTCTAGAAAGAAAATTTGGAGACAGAGCGAGAGACATGGCATCTGCAACTTTTAGCAATGTGATGCAATATTAAGCAGGGGGCAAAAAGGATGGAAAGAACAAAAAAAGCATAGCACTCAAGCAGTCAGGGATGAGCCCTGATTCCTCCCTGGAGAGCAGTGATACGCGTTTTTGAGGTATGCTTCCAAAATAATGATGAATCGCCCTTTCAGACAACGTGCAGAAAAAAATCTGTCCACTCTGAGAACAATTCACCAAGTGAAAGGATTCAGCATGAGACTTGAGGACAAAGTAAATGAGGAATAAGAGAAGAAAGGCTACTGCATTTATGTTCTATCTTTTTTGGCCTTGCAGAGACTTCCATCACTTTGTTTCTAGATACTCGGGGTGCGTGCGCTGCTGGTCACCAAAACCAGCCTGACAAGGGAAGCAGAAAGGACAGCTCTGCGAGCAGTGGTGGAGATGAAGATGACTCCTCTGCTCCCTTCCTAGGTCTAACCTAGAAGGTCTTTTTGCCTTATCAACCATCACCAGGAGACAGCCAAAAGACACCCCACAGTGAGACCAATGCCACCCACTCCTCTGTCCCAGAGAACGAGGCAGAAAGGAAACCAAGAGAGGCCAAGGAAGAGGGAAGCTGGGTGCTGACACCATCGCCCCCTTTCCTGAGGGAATGGAGGCAGCAATGGTGGAGGAGCAGGAAAATGCCTTCCATCCCCTCCTCTCTCAAGGCCACCACTAACTTCTGCCTTGCCGGTGGCCAGCGAGTCCAAACTGAAGGCAAACCTAGGATGCTGGGCTAAATCCTTTGGGCTGGAAAGCCAGACCGAATATCTTGATGTCTTAGCAGCCGGCACATGTCCTGAGGCGTCCGTCGGGCGGGCAAGGGGAAGGTATCATTTTTGAAGGAGAGCGGCGTGCACTCCCCCAAACATGGGATGGTGGAAATTTTGTTTTTCATTTGGAAAGGGGTGTTGTGCCGAACAGCAGAAGCCTGTCCCCAGGACCGCTCATAAATCAGAGCTGAAGTTTCATCTTCTGGGTCATGAAATCATGGACCAACAGCAGCACTCTTTTCGGAATGGCTCCCTTAGGGACTGAGCCCTTCTCAGGGAGTCCATAAGCTACCTATACGGCTGTGCTTGTGGAGCTACCCTGTGGGACCAGCTTCATGTGAAATATCAAAAAAGAGAAACTCCCCCCTTCCCAAAATATGATCTTCTAATGATGAAAAACCATGATAAAAAGCTTTCAGTGGGCTTTCTTCCATTTGTTGGATTTATAGAAGCAATAGCAGCCTTAAAACATCTGTCAAATCATTCTACTTTTCAGTTTTGATTATCTGTCTGCAAGTTTGAGGTTAGCTTTAACTATACAGACGCAAGAGGTGAGAAAGCCATTCAGCTTAGATTTATTCTTAAGAAGTACCGGCTGTCTGAAACAGGGCTATAAAACGTAGGCTCCCTGTCTGGTTTGTTGTATGGTTGCATGGCTTTGTGCTATTAATTGCAACCTGGCTAACAGGTGCTTGCCAATGTCTTTATATCCTCACCATAAGAAAGCATTATATTTCCATCTGGATAAAAGGGTGACGCTGTCTTCTAAAAAGTTAAGAGCAGCACAGCGAGGAAGTCCACTGTGGCATGGCAAGCTGAATCACTGCTTCCTAATGAGAATATGCCCTTGTCTCTGCTCTGATAGACCCAGAGAGGGAAGGGGAAAGTGGCTAACACAATTCCGCCCACATCCACTCCTCTTGGTCAGATGGCCGTGGGCTGGACCCACCAGCGACTGTTTTCCTTCCGATTCCCCTGACTTACCCAGCAACGGTGGCAGCCCTGTTGTTTAAAGCAAACTGGCAGCACTGGGGGACCCCTACTGAGAAAAGCCCTTAGGCATGCACTGCAGGTGTATGAGAAGTCCCATGCTATGTACTTAAAAATTAACCACGGGCTCGCTCTTGCTGTGCAGCATCAGAGCATTGCTGCCAAGGACTGGCCCCGCTCTGTCTGGAAGAGCCTTCCTCTCAGCTTCCTTATCCCTTCATCTCCTTCCTGTCATCGATGGTGAACACCTCTTTGCTTCCCTTTAGCTCTTCATTTCTCTCTTCTTCCCATCTTGCCTTCTGTGTAACTGCACAAGCCCATTACCCCACGCTGTTAGCTCTTTGTGAAGCCGGGTGCATGAGAAGTGCTATGTGAGGCCACGATGTTAAAACACAAAGCCCCAACCTGAATGCATTTGCAGCTCACTGGACTGACTGCTGCCCCCTGAAGTTACAATGGTTTGGCCAACAAGGCTTTCTATTCCCTGAGGTGTTTGCAAAACTGGTGTTCATAGCTCTTGGGTCCCGAAGATGAAACGACTCTGGTAAGATACCTGCGGTGGCCAGCACCTGGACCTGGACTGCTTGAGCTCATTATCTGAAAGCAACAAAACCAACTGATCCATGGGAAGCAAACGATAACACGCTCCATGTGTTACTGGGGTGCACAAATAGCTCAGAGGCACATCGGTGCCTAATTACGGTGATGTGGAGATGTACAAAAATACTGAGACAGCAATTGCTTCTGAGAAGAGTTTGACACTTGTTAGTCATAAGGGGATTTAAAAATCCCAACATATGCCTCAAGGCCTTTGAAATGAGACCCGAAGTGCCTACTTGAGATCTTGTCGAGAAACGGCACGAGCCAACTCTTGTGAGCAAATCACCTGGCACAGACCACATTTTGACTATGTAAATCAGCAGACAAATCATTGTGTTTTGCCTGTAAAATGAGGGAGTTCAGACTATTCATCTGTTCATAGGCTCAGATCAAATTCTGTACGGGAGCGCACAAGCCATCTCACTGCAAAGCCATACAGTGAAAGGCAAGGCAGCATTCACTGTATCTTCAATATTAACTTATTTTTCCAAGAGGAAAATGAACTCTGGCTAGTCCCGACTACCTAGATAAAAAAGGAAAAACCCTACAACTCCTTTTATCCCCTTTTTTTAACCAATTTATCTACCTCATGTCAAGGGTGATCTTGAAGAAAATTCCTGGCATATTTTGCGTCAAAAAAATGAATAATAATCATGACTTTTGAAAGCACTTACTAGACTATTCTGTGCATTTGAATATTTTCTTTCACCCTTTAGTCCAGTCTTTATGGGAGTAAATCATACCCTTTAATTAAACATTCTTGAGTATTTGGATTTTATCTCACAGATACACCACACCCTGCTTGTAAAAATTCCATCTCAGGCAGCCAAAGCGCTTGACTTATTCCAAAGATGAGTTATCAATTAGAATATCTATAGATCATACATTTATAATCTGGTGCCATCCCTCCCTGGGGATCCCAAACTTTTATCTGCCAGATTACTTACCTGCAGCTGAAACAGAGACATGACTGGCTGGAATGTAACCCCCGTCTTGTGCAACTCTTCACCACCACTTTCAAAATGAAGAGTGGGAGATAGGTCCAAACGGAGGACGCTTTTAAAACCTTCTGGATGTAAACCCCTTGAATTAAATTCACCTTGCTTAAAATACAGCTGCGGCTATCTAACTCTGCGGGTTTCCTAAAGTCCCCATTCACTTTGTCTCGCTCCGTTCAGAGAAACCCTCACCCTAGTTGTGAACTCCTGCAGGTGTGGCAGTGCAAGCGGGATGCTAAGGGGCATGATTTCACACCCTGAAGCGGTCCTGGGTCTCACCCTCCCCTGGCACGGCGTGCGGCTTCCCAAAGCCCGACGCCAGGGGGGGCACAGGCCCCCGTCAGGCTCAGAAGGGGGAGTGCCCCTGTCTGCCATCACCGAAGGCAACGACAGCTCGCACAATACTTGCCCGAGCCAAGGGGTAAACGCCGGTGCCAGCCGTGAGCTCACCGGCACCGCTCCCCGGCACCACTCACTTGCCAATCTTCTGTGGCATTTTTAGCTCGCTAGGTGCGCCGGCTCATCCCACTCTGAAAACGTTTGGCAACCGAGAACAGCGATAGCTTGGGGCTGCCATGGCAGCCAAACACCCAAACAGGCAAAGGCGAAATGTGAAAGAGAGGAATATTGCGTTACCGGGCACATTAGCCCTCACAGGCAATTTGAAGCACCCAAACCTAATGGTATCCTGGGGTGTATTAAGAGGAGTGTGGCCAGCAGGTCAAGGGGGGTTATCCTCCCCCTCTACTCTGCCCTGGTGAGACCCCACCTGGAGTACTGTGTCCAGTTCTGGGCTCCCCAGTTCAAGAAAGATGAGGAACTCCTAGAAAGAGTCCAGAGGAGGGCAACTAGGATGATAAAGGGACTGCAGCACCTCCCCTACGAGGAAAGGCTGAGAGAGTTGGGCTTGTTCAGCCTGAAGAAGAGAAGACTGAGAGGGGACCTTATCAACACATACAAATATCTTAAGGGCGGAAGTCAAGAGGAGATATTCAAAGCCCGCATGGATGAAGTCCCATGTAGAATGCTCTAGGTGAACCTGCTTTAGCAGGGGGGTTGGACTATATGATCTCCCAAGGTCCCTTCCAACCCTTGCGATTCTGTGATTCTGTGAAAACCGTATCGTTCCTAAGTGCAGAAGGGAGGAGCAGCGCTCCCACAGAAGGAAATCCATAGGAAACCCTGCTGGCATGAAATACACCTCGGAGACAGCCCGCGGGAGTCTCCAGTGGGCAAGCCCCACGCAGGTGATGGAGAGGCGAGCAGGAGCGAGCGGCACCTCCCAGCACCAGGGAGGAGAGGACTTGCATACACTGGTGGGCATTGAGCACGCTGCTGGGTCCTGGTGCAAAGCTCTTCAGCTTTACATGACGCCCTCTCCAGCTCCAGGGAAAAGTCAACAGCCTGGAGGAGCCACTAGAGCCAAGGAGAAAAAAAAACCGGTCTCCAACCCTGGACTTCATGTCACACCCACCAGAGACTCCTGCCCTCCTACAATCCCGCTCTCCTCGCCAACCTTTGATTCATGGACCCTTCCACCTCCTACAAGAAGTGAGGGAGCAGCAGCAAGGAAGCAGCAGCAAGGAAGCGCACTTTGCCTGGAAAAAAAAAAGATAAACACGCTCCGGCTGCAGAGAAAGCAACCTCACGGCAATTTTTCTGGGGAACCGTGCCATGAGCAGGGGATGCTTTCTGGATTTACTCCTCCTCTGCCTTAGCATGCCCTACAGATATGTGGAGGTATTAGTGAGAGAAAATCTCCCAGCTTCGGAAGCGGGATGCAAGTGGGAGGGGGGTTGAAGCAGAGAAGGGAACAAAGAGATCTCTTCCACATTCTCCTCTTGTCGAAGGTAAAGGGGAAGAGCTTTGACAAAAGCGGAATTTAAGCAAACTCCCCCAAAGCAGCAACGTAAGAAAGGCCTGACTGCCCACATGGGGCAAAAACAGTAACACAAAAGAGTAGTGCAAGAGGTCAGGGAAGTTTCATGAGGGGTTTCCCTGAGTCAATGCCATTGAAAACCCTGGCAAATATTGGGCGGAAAAGTTTCATCCAAAATCTCTCACTTGAAGACACTCAGATACTCTTTGAGCTTACACCTGGGCATGAACTTTGAAGCTTGGGCTCCTTTCTGTATAACATAGTGGACTGAATCAAACCTGATCCAAACACCTGCAACATCTGGAAATATGTTGATTCAGAGATGCATTTCACAGCTTTTGTCAATCACCGTTCTATCGGAAGTTACTCCCTAGATTTCCTCCTTTCATTTATTTATAAGCATTTTTGTTTTTAAAGTACTTCTTTATTTATAAGTACTTACTATTTCTCTTATAAAAAGTATTTGTAAGCTTTTTCTTTCTGTTTTGGAAGTACTTTTCATCCATCCTTCCAACTCTGGTCTAAGTTAGAAGCTTTTAAGTATTGCCTCAAACAGATAACTGGCTGGGATGGCAATGTCAGCTTTTTCTGGCCCTCTTCATGTTTCTGTTCTTTTTGGAAAAAAGGATGTTCAGGTTTTAATAAAAGGACTGAAAAATACATTAATCTTTACTAAACCGGTAGAGCCAATTGACAGGGCTCGGACTGGCTGCTTCCTCCCCTCTCCCTTCATGTCCTTCCGCAGTTTCCTCTCCTCCCCTCTTTTCTGACACTTGTTTTTGTTTGGAAGTAGCACGCTCACTCCCGACAGACTTGGACAGGGGATGAGAGGGGAAATGTCTGGATGCATTTAGTCCAATTAAAAGTTGGCATCACATTCAGTCTTTCCAAAAAGCACGTAGGAAACTTTAAACACCAGGCTGGCCGCTGTGAATTGATGCCTCCCCATTTACATTTCCTTGCATCAAGCCACAGAGAGAGTAGGTATTAACTGTCATCAAGCGTGTCTGCCACAAACCCCTCTTTAATATCATTCACAAATGTTCTGCTAAAACCCTTTGTCTTTCAGCAGATCGCTTCCATAATCCCATGCCACTGATGAGTTTTGGCAGAGCTAAGGAGCGCTTGCTTCTGAAACTCGCCTCGCTTTCCTTTTTCAGCTGCCGCACAAATTCTGTAGTGGCGCTCCCTGCCCCATGTCGTCCCAAACTCGCATCGTCCCTTTGAACGACACGTTTGCTAACAGGGCTCCACAGCAAGTCAGCAAATGCGCGCGAGCCCTGCGTGTGTGGCCTGCACGTCGTCCCCAGCCATCCGGCCTTCCGACAAGCCGCTGCTCCTACAAGGAGGAGCTCTGGCCTAAGCCCAAGCAGCGGCAGCACGGCAGCAGCCCCCGCCACCCCACTCCCCGCCCGCAGACCGTGCCCTGGCACCCGTGGGTCCTGCAGCATCCCCAGCAGTGATAAAACCTGGGCTCTGCTGCACAGGGGGTCACAACCCTGAGAGAAGGCACTGAAAGTTTAATTTCTGGGTGAGAAGGAGGCGGCTGAGGAGGGACAGGCACAGCCGGCTCCCTCCCACTACTTTTCTTGCTTTAAACAACTACATCTTGTTCTTCCCACTCCTGAGAAAAGTCCTTTAAAAATGAATGAGACCAGTCATATAAATGAATTAAGGGTCAGTTTACAGTGTTATTAAATGAAATGCTTTATATGCAGCAATTGAAGAGTTTGGTAGATTTCATTAAACTAGATTCAGACCTCAGATGGTTTCTAGAGTGGCTGGAAGGGTTTAAGGAACTGAACAGAAGAAAACCCAAGAAGCCTCGCTTTGCTCAGCATTCACTGCAACATCCAAACCAGCGACATACTTCCACGTGAATGCCACGGCTCTGCCCTCCGACATGTTCGCAGCTCTGATTAATCCAACCACAAGTTAAGGACTAAGTGTACCGAGGCACGTCCCCAGCTGATTCGAGTATAAACTGCATGCCTGGAATCTGACTGCACAGACAGGTCCGCGGGCACCCCTTGCCAGCTGAACGCTTGCCGAGTTGCACATGGACAGAGCCACGATCCGCTTGCCCCGAATTCGCCCTGTGAAGAGCGAGCGGATGCTCTCGCCCTGTGTTCAATACAGGCTTGGTCCGCCCCATTTAAAACACGCTCTTAAGGCGCACTCATGCACTGTAATCTTTGAGGACAGGGAAAATCTCCCGTCGCTTTTTGGTTCTGCGGAAGAAAGGGTGCTCAGCACAGAGCGCTGAGATAAACAACCCGTGCTGCTGGCTGCTCGTTACACGTTTTGGTACCTGCACAATAGGGTGGCCCCCTGCAGATGCCTTCACAGCCCCTCGACTGCCTTCCGTCTCGTAATGAGCTCGGTGGTGGGATTTCGGCTGCACTTCAATACGCAGTTCGTAAGGTCCTGAGTGAGATGGCAGCTGCCAATCAAGGGCAGGCAGGGATGGGCTATAATGGAAAGGAAAACATATCAAAAATTAACATCAAGTACACTATCACAAACCACAAGCATCCAGCGCTATTACTTTAGAGACCGTGTTTCGCAGTTCATCCTTCACCATCTTACATTTAAAATTTCATCAATATGGACAATGCCATGACATGAGTAATTCAGAAGGTAATGGTTATTTTATGATTTATGGGTTGAGCATATCTGATGGCCCAGATGCTATTCCATTTGTAAACAAAGTGGAAAAATGTTAAGACACAGCTTACAAATACCTTAATGTATTGATTCTTGAACCAAAAGGAGAAAGGTAGGCAGAAAGATGCAGGGGAATTTAAGGAAGACGATATCTGCTGTAGAAGCGAATGCCTTACCAGCTCTGGAGGAGTTCTGCATTTAATGAGTCTAATGGATTTCCACAAATCTGCTCAGTTTACAGGGGGCGGAAAGAAGGAAAAAAGCCATTTCCCAGCTTCCTTCCCAACACAGAACACTCTCTTCCAGAGAGTCTGAAAGCGAAGCCAGTCTCTTTCTGGTTCATGCACTGCAAGGGAGCAGGCTCTGAAGTCAGAACTCGCTTACAAACCCTGCTAATGATGACACACAAGCCAGGAGAAAATCCAGCTCGCTCTT
>NW_009259588.1:1303847-1312773 GCF_000687185.1 Egretta garzetta
TGATTCTGCAATTAACTAAAATATTAAGGACTCATTACCATCGCACAAGCAAGCAGGCCTGACAGCACGCGATGGTGGGGAAGTGTCATTCTTAGAAACCCGCTTCCAGTGTAAAACCACACTTGAAAATAGTCAGCAGCACTCAGCTGTAAGAAATGCCAAGTTGACGCTTTGGGGTAAAAAAAAAAAAAAGAAACAAATAAGCACTGTTGAAACCATGTTAGGCGTGAGGCAAATTTATTGATCTTAAAATCGAAGCAAAAAGCTTCATGATGAAAACACTAATTTTATGTCTAGCATATATTCTCTTTTGGTGAATTCTCCTCACCAGATGTCCTTCAAAAGCCTTTACTTCAATGGCACGACCACAACATACTACCCTGTCCTCTTACATCAAACTTCATTATCTCTCCCATCAGCCTGGAGAAGATGACCAGCAAGCAGAAAATCACAGTCCTCAACCCTCCTGTTGTTGCCACAGACCGGGGCTAGCCCCGCCCCGCCACAGCGTGCAGATGAGGAGGCTGAAGGGCTAATTAATTAGCTGTCGCCCCAGCCTGCGAGGGGGCTGGCCGCTGGGGATTTACCTCTTCCATGCCTCGCTGCTATAGCCCTGGTGCAAGGACCGCCTGAGCAGCGTGAATCACAGCTCAGATGAGCTGGCTGGGAGGGAAAGGATTCACGAGAGCTTCCGCGCTGGATGCGCACATTACAAGCACATATTCGGCGGGAGACTGAATACTCCATTTTACTGTCCCTGTGATCCGCACACTGCCCCAGCATGCTTTCGGCTCCGCAGGTGTTACAGCTTTCACATCCCCCAAAGCATCCCTGCTGTCTCCCACTGCGGGCCAGAGACTTTAACCACTCACACCGGGGTTTGGGTTTTTTTGCTTTGCCTTTTTTTTTTTTTTTTTTAAGTGCTTATCCAGCCCTTTATCACTGGCATATTTAACTCCTATCTGCTAGTGCACACGTGCATATACACTGATGGGACTTCAGGTGGTGCTAAGTTTCTTTACATTATCTTTCTTCACTGCTTATAAATTTGCCAATTTGAGCCATGTGATTTGAATGCCTACAGACTCCCACTGCCCGCATTACAGGGGTCAGCTGGAGCCAGTAAGTCCCAGCCCTGGATGAGGACCAGGACTACCCTTTCTCCCTGGGCACCCTCTGCCATCCCAGCACGGCTTGCTGGCGAGTCGCAGGCTCCAAACTTCCAGCTACCCTGCTCTCCAGCCCACGGAACATCCTCAAAAATAACAGAGGGGAAGAGAAGAAAGTAGCCATACAGCATCCAGCTCGGCCCAAATGGGAGCTCATCCAAAAGAAAGATGCTGCCTCTGTGAGGGCTCCCAGCTCCCATGAACATCTGGATCCAGCAGGAGCCAGCAGGGCACTTTCTGTAGAGCCAAGATCCTGCCAGGGACAATTCCTGAATTTGGCTACTGACACACACACACCCCCACACACACCGACAAGCACAGGAGCCCCAGACTTGCCTAGAGGCAGGACATTACATCTTCTCAGCTCCTGTGCAAGCCTCTCCCCAAAAATGGCCAGGGCCCACCTTGGGGGTGAGGAGAAGCCCTTCCACTGGTAGACACTCATACAAAGAGCGAAGAGACGGCAAAAAATTACAGGCAATTGGCAGTCCTATATAGCCACTATTGGTTGCCTAGCACGTTAGGTACACATACTTAGTCTGAAAAAGTCTTAAAAAAAAAATTCTGGATAAACCATATTTGACTAATGATAAATGACAAAGAGCAGAGCAAAACAGCTGTGTCTCTCCTGGTGATGATCAGCACACATTTTTAAACAGATGTTTCTGGTTTTAAGTAAATTCTCACTTGATGGATCTTTTTTTTTTTCTGAGGACACAACATCTATCAGATCAGAAATTTTTAACACTTACATGAAAAGGACAACTCTGACCAGCAGCACGTAGTCCTCAAGTAAAGAGGGATTTTTTTTTTTAAGATACATGGAAGTAAGTAATAGTTCCATAACTACATACATCTCTTCAAAAAACAAAGAAAAAATGCACAAAACCCCCTTTCAAACCAGCACCTGAAAATGTCAGTATAATTAAGTTGTAAAATTCACATTCTCAAATAAAGCTTGAAAACAAAAATATAGTTTGCTGTTACCCTACAATCTATCACTGAAATTCCAAAATACCACCTGCCCAATTATAAATTGACAATTAATGGCAGTTTTCCTGATAAAGGAAGCAGAGTGATGCATTTAACAGTGTCATGGGCTGGGGCTGTCAGAGCTATTTCCTATGTTAGGTTATCTTCATCATGCACTTAATTTCCTGCAGCTAAACGTGGTTAAAGGCAAAAGTCACCAAGCAAATGGTGTAGTGGTAAAATCAAATCTGGTTGCTGCAAATAAATCTTATCAATTTGAAAAGGCCCAAACTACCTCATCTAGCCAACATCACGCGGAGGGGAGAAGAGTCCCCTCCACAGGGGTCAAGAGGGGAAATAAAAGGTCTTCACGCAGTCTTCCTATCAAATATACATCGTTGTCTTTCCCTCAGATCGAATTTTCCACCAACTGAAAACCTGTCCCATTCCTTTCTATGTGTCCTGATGTAATGAGGGATGGTTGTTTCAAGGCAGCTTCACAAAACCTGGTGTTAGGCTGTAGAAAACTCGCTCAGTGTAACTCCGTCCTACATAAATCAGATTACAAAACAGATGAATAGTGATTTATTTTGCATACACCAGATACACAATATGATTAAATCAAAACCAGATTATCCAGTCTGGCTGACTTCTGCCTTTAGCAGAAAGATTTATCAAATTCAAAAAAAAAAAAAAAAAAAAAGAAAGATACTAAGCAGCACACTGGAATATAGACAGGGAGGAAAGCCAAAAACTTGTACTAAACTTTGCAAAGGTGTATAAGCCCCATTGTCACAATGACTGCTATACATTTGGGAATTAAATTACCATTACACTTTCTAAGCTACTAGATGCACAAGGCCACCTGAAGAAGAGATTTGCGAACATTTTTGTCCTTAACAACTAGGCTGCTGTGCAAAAGGTGTCAGAACAACTGCCGGTCTCACACCGGGACTAACCCCACTCGATGGCTAAGTACGGCAGCATGGAGCCATCCCCCCTGGAGCGGCATAAGCCCCCGCCTGGCAGAGCAGGGCGCCTAAAGTAAAGTAAGAGACTTAGGAGTGTGGCTGAGACTGGGGGCCCTGCACTAAGCTCGTTTTTTCTAACAGGAACCATGGGGCTGCTGAAACTTCTACCAGGCTGCTGGCTGGCCCCTGCACTAACTGTGCACCAAGTGCAAATATGGTTACAATTTTTTATTTATTGCCTGTGTCTCACATTGAAGCGGATGCCCGTTAAAAGTCCCTGTGTGTTTTTTCAAAGAGTAAGAAAACAACGATGATGCCTACGTGTCCACCAACCTGGCTGTGGTCAGAAAAATATACCTGCTTTATATTTCACCTGTGAGTTAACATGGGTAGATTTTTTTGGTTTTCTCTCTTTTTTTTTTTTTTTTTTTTTAATTTCCTGTCTGACAATTGAGCAATCTGGCTGTGAGCTGCTAAAATAGATGCTGTGTCCCACCCCAGACTTGGCTGGATTTTGCTGGCATGTGGAGCAAGTAGCTCCTCCGTGGAGTGCATGCGGCGCACTGGAATTCCTCACGCTGAAGTCTGAAAATGCCAGTCATCGTCATACTCCCAGATAATACTTAACACTAC
Organism: Egretta garzetta; assembly: GCF_000687185.1. Classification (NCBI taxonomy): domain Eukaryota; kingdom Metazoa; phylum Chordata; class Aves; order Pelecaniformes; family Ardeidae; genus Egretta; species Egretta garzetta. Next base: position 1,307,593 of record NW_009259588.1, read on the forward strand.
CGTCCTGAAATTTCACATTCAGAGATCGATTTGCATGGGAAATTTTGCATTTGTTGGCTTAGAGAAAGAACAAGAAACCATTGCCGCAGGAATGGAGGTACCAAGTAACTGGCATCGCATCTCTGCTCCTTCTGAATTTAGAACCACGCTGTGCTAAAATGAGCTGGTGAAGGAAGGCCATTAATAAGATGCTCACGGGGCATCTGAATGAACTGAAAAACAGTCAGGAGAAAGCGTGGGGAGGATTAAATCAAACAAACAAACAAACAAACAGAATCACTTTACTGAGACAGGCTTCCAAGCAGTCTTCAGCCTTATGGTACAGCCACCTAACGTCATCGAAAGCCACAGATACATGGTGGCAAACCAAACTTGTTGATGCATCTAAATATCCCCATCCAGCACAAATACAGCAGGAGAGAAAAGAAGGTTAGAGGCATCGCGGGCTCTTCCCTGTCCACTTCTCCTGCCCCCCAATGAACACTAACAAGTCCCAGGAGATGGTCACCACCGACACACAGCCGCAAGTCCCCATCTCACCGCGTCTTGCCCAGACAGCCCTGCTTTTGCTTTGTCTGAGGAACTTCCTCTCGCTCGCCATAAACACACAAGTTTGCCGTGACTGCACAGGTCAGCAAATCCGGCGCTGCTGCGCCGGTGACTATCTCATCTTAAGATAGCTGGTGCCTTTTTCCACCTTCAGGAAACCCCAATTTCTTGAGAAACTCAGCTTCTCCCAAGTAAGGTTGTCTTCTACCTCACAATCCGGACTGAAACATCTCTTTAAAAAAAAAAAAAAAAGCAAAGCATCAAGAGCATCTGAAAGGTCCACAAATCAAAAGAAAGAAGGAAAAAATAGGCAAATTTTTAAAATCACGATTTTTAAGTAAATCATATGGCTTGGGGCCTCAATGAATGATTTTTCCATGCTTGAGTTTAGTACTGTCACAGTCACAAAAGTGGAATCCAACAAATCCATGAAAAATAAACAAGCCTGTTGATGAAGACTTTTGGCTTTTACCGATTGCGCTTTTGCAACTGGTAGACAGGTATCCAGCCATACGTTCTCCGGGTGCAAACTACATCCTCCACATGTAAAGCTACATGACCCTGTGTCTGTGAGGTCAAGAGCATATATGTGCATTTTTGAGGCTGAAAGAGACTTCAGCTAAAGAAAATGTGGCTTTCAACGGTTAAAAAAAATAAACTGTACAAGAGGGAGCTTTTATAAGCCACCTGGAACTGGGTGTCTATTCCTGGAAGCTCCTTTTGGTGTGGTAGACCTCATACATGCCATACGCCCAACCAACAAACCCAAGCATTATTTTTTCTTTCCCCTTCCCCAAAAGACACTACATTTCATGAAAATGCAAGTGTTAAAGGCCAACACACTTCTTGGATTAAACTGATGACACTTGAAATAACGACAATGCATTACTTTTCAACGAGTAAGACACCGTCCCTAGGAAATTTCAGGTTGTGTTTAATCAAACACACAGGCTAAAGAGGAAGTCATAAAAAAGGTGTAAGATACTCAGAAATCCGTCACTTTCATGAGTGCCTGTACTTTTTGTTGTAATACAGGATGATTTAGGACATGCTAATGAGTGGGTAAAAAAATAAAAATGGGATTTTAGTTTTGGAAATAGTGGCTAACACTGTCCCCATGCCCGAGGGCAGAAGTCCAGTCCTGTGCTTCCATTTTGGCTGTGACATATTTGCCCGTGGGAGATTCTGCATTACACAGCACCAAGGAGCGATGGAGAAATGCCACAGAAAGGAACGCAACTGGGACAGCAGGGGCTTGAGAAACACAGAGCGTCACCTGCTCATACAGTAACTGCCCTGCAGAGTGCTTCTTTTTAAACCATTTGCTATGTTAACTATAAAAGAGGGACTACAGACAGAAACTTCTTGCATTTGAGTGAGACAGCACGATGCATAAATACCAAATTAAAAAAAGGCCTTGGAGCTAAAAGCTAAAGCAGAACTTCACAAAGTCCATCTCTTGACTTTCTGTGTAATGATTTATCTCCAGTAGTTTATGAGGCAGATCGGTACGTTTAGGCAGCCCATTTTGGCCTGGAAAAGGTACGATTCCCGTCTCTACCTCAGGGTTTGTTCCAGTTTTCCCCTCAAAATCTCAGCTTGGTCTTTAAATATTTTCTACACCCAGAAATTTGGCACGAGGCCCTGGGCTGCAACCAAAGTGCTGCCACAGAGAAATGCCCCGCAGCCCAGGGTTAGCTTGCGAGCCTCAGCGCCCGCGTGCGGAACCGCTTGCAGGAACAGATCCGCACGCTTGTAGCCCTTGAGGGGGACGTGTGAGCCCAGACCTGCTCCGAAGAGCCCACCGCCTGGGGACCAGGCTGAGCCTCCGAGCTCCCCGTCCTCGTAAGCATGCAAGAGAGGCATGAGGCACAGAAAGACCGCGTTCCTGTTCAGGCAGGCATTATTATACTCTTACTATATGCACTGTATTATACTCTTACTATACACAGTATAATGCATATATACATTATACTATACTACACAGTCTTATCATTCCCTTGCTCCAGGACTTGAAATGCCTGAAGCGGGTTGAGCTTTAATTACAGCAAATAAAAAACATCATCGGTTTTATAAACAATACAAAAAAGCAGTTTCCCTTTTAGAACGATGTCCCCTATAAAAGCCCGGGAAAGGAGAGAGCACCCGGCCTATGGTCTGCCTGAGCCTGCTCCCTCCTGCCCCCAGAGAGAGGGGAACGCAAGAGAGGGAGGGAAAGGCATCAGTGATTTTCCAGGGCACGCTGGCTTTTGATGAAAATTGCACCGCGTATTCAGGAAGAGACAGAGGAGGCAATCAAATCTGCTTATCTCGAAATCATTACGACCGGGTAGATTTTGGAGCCCGAGCTGTTTGTTGGAACTCACCCCTCCAGCCCTCACGTTTGAAATAGAACAGATGTGTAACATAACAGGAAAAAAATCCAGCTCTGTTGTGACAAATTCTTAACCAATTTTTTTGGAAAGATTTAAAATAACATAGTTTCTGTTGCGTAGGCTGTGATCCTGTTGACGTCCGAGCTCAATTGCCCAACGCTTTCATATACATAAAAAGAGAGGTATTTTTGGTGGAAGGAAGCACGGTCAGTGTATCTGATTGGTAAAATAACTTAAAATCACATTTCGGCAGTAACTTCCAACTGCCCTAGAGCACGAGTTAATGAGATCACATGGAAACATATTGCGAACCAGGAAACATATTTTATACAAGACCAAAACAGTGGAAAAAAATGTTAAGTACACAGCGTAGCAGGGCTCCGTTTGTACACTTCACCTTTCTTGTTTGTGTTAGCGCACAGGCAGGCCGGGTGCCTCCTGACGGACCGCAGCAAAGCGCCCACGGGCCGCTCACTGCAAGGGAAAGATAAAAGCCTCTCTGGTCAAACTGTCCTGTGATTGCCCGTGAAGGCTTCAGCAAAAAAGCAGCCCCCCAGTGCAAAAGCCCATGGTCGGCCTCTCTGATGAACATGGGCTGCTTGGCACTTCAGTGGGAGAACATAAAAGGCTTTTTTTTAAGTACACGGGAAGGCTCTGAAGGGTTTTCCCGGTGTTAAAAGTCTCTATCCCAGCTCCAAAAGGCAGCGAGTGCCAAACTCTGGATGGCTCGGCCAGACCCAAAGGGGCTGCTGCACTTCCCAGCGCTGAATTGAGCCAGGGTCCTGCAAGGAGCTTGGGCAACGGAGAGAGGAAGAGGAGGAGGAGAATGATGAGGAAGGAGACCACAGCACTGCATGCTGTAACACAAAGGGCCGTGGACCACTCAATCTCAGTTTTGGGAGGCAGCACGTGGCAAAATGAGAGCACAGCTGGAGGAAAGTGAGACTGGCAAGGCTGAAGAGGAGGGGTGGCCATCGCAACCAGGGACTGGGGACAGGCTGCAAACTTTTGGAAAGCCAAACTCTCTTCCTGCACCACATGCTTCTGCATACACAGCCTGCAGAAGACTTCAAAATAAAGACCATAACTGAGGCCAAAAGAGAAAGCAACAGATTAACTCAGATTCTGGCTATTCTGTGGTGCTTCCTACCCGGAGTCCTCTTGTGATAAATGAATGTGACCAGTATATTGAGTATTATCAGCTGACAGGTTTTCTTCTTTAAACATAAAAATGATAGGGAAGAGGGAAGAAAGAAAATCATTGTCCAACACAGACAGGAAAAGAAGATTGATGAGCAGCTTTCAGGTAAACTCAATTAAAAGCGGAAATAATGTACAAAAGAACCATATTCCTGTTGTTTGGATTCACTGTCTATAAAGCGTAAATGTAAAAGGCCCTGTAACAGCCACAATAATGAGACCATCTCCTTGTCTCATATTGCCATGCAATGACAACATACTAAAGACATGATGAACTATTTAAGTAAAACCGCAGGTTTGATGGCACCAAATTGCCCTGCGCCTGATGAGCTGCTGAAGATGCCATTTCCAGACTGCCTGGGCCAGGGTTCGTCCCCTGGGAAGCAGATAACCAGTTACAACCCGGGCATGGCCAGCCTCCGTACCGAGAAGGATGGTTTGTTGATGGGACAACTGAAACGATGGGATTTGATGTCTGAAGGCCGTGACATGGAGTTGACAATGAGGAATGTGCTGCATGGCCAGCCAGAGCAGCTTCTTTCACCCTTCAAAGGCTTTGCTCATGGTCACACCACACCAACAACAGAGGCAGCATCACAAGATACGGCTAAGTGGAATGAGTGGATGGGCAGATTTGGCAGGAAGCAGAGACAGGAAGGGGAAGGAGGGGAAAAAAAACTCCCATGCAATAAAGAAATTATCAGGATTGCCCTCTAAGTCGGGGTTCCTTACCTCATGTAGGACGTTGGAGAAAGAGACTTTGGTTTGGCCCACTGGTAGGGATGCTGTGGCACGGACAGGTACTGCTCACAGAAGTTTCCTTTCCTGATGTGCTGAAAGCTGGAGAAGTCTTCTGGTGACAAATCGGCCGTTGGCGATATGGTCCCATGATCCTCGCCAGCCGGTTCAGTTTTGAGAGTCATGGACGGGGTGTGGTCGATGGCGGTCTTCCTCGACTTGATGGGAATCCCATCGTTCATATCTATGGTGCTGTCGGTGGTGAGGGCATTGATGGCAGCGACGATGGCAGAGCTGGTGTACTGGTTGGTGTTCCCCA
>NW_009259588.1:1312929-1317974 GCF_000687185.1 Egretta garzetta
CCGCCCACGTCTCATCCGTGACGCTCACCCGCGGCGAGTTTTGTGGAGAAGGCGTGGGGGAGTGGTGGGGGGAGTAGGAGGTCTGCCGGCCGTTGAGGCTGTACTTTCTCTTGTTGCAGGGTGATGGAGGCCTGGAGTTGCGAGCCCCAAGCCAGTTCTCCTCCGTGATGCTCGTCCTGGGAGACGTTGATGGAGAGTGCCTTGGGGAATTGAGCAAAGTGCAGGCCACCATGCTGCGCTGGTAGCCCTCCTCTGTGTCGGTGGTCTTCGGAGAGACACACGGGGACTGCCATGGAGAGGTCTGGGGTGAAGTGTACGGATATGAGTAGTTGGACTCATAGGAAGATGCTTCAGAATTGCAGCTTCTGGAAGACAAGCTACTTGCTGGACTCAGGCAGGACGGGTCTCTGTACGCCTCGATGTTCGGTAAGTTCAAAGTGGCAGTGGAAGGTGACCGCTTGGCGTTTGGGATGGCCTCCTCAACCTCATCATGGAAAAACTGGTTGTTGTTATGATGAAGTCCCATGTAAGAAGTGATCTCAATTCTCGGGCTCTCCAGCGCTGGAGCTCCATTAGGTCTGACGTTTGGCGGCAGGTAATACTCAGAGGCCCCGCTGTCTATGTGTCCTCCATATCCAGAAGGATGATTTGTCGATGGGACAACTGAAATGACGGGATTTGATGTCTGAAGGCCATGACATGGAGTTGACAATGAGGAATGTGCCACATTTAGAGGCAAGCCAGCATTTACATTTGAAGATGCATAATTATAGTGTTCTGGAAAAAACAAACAAACAAAAAAGAATGATATGAGGTGCTGCACAAATATGCTCACTTAGTAACATACCCAGCTGGAGCGGAGGGACATGGCAAAGCACACAAAAGCTCAGCTCTCCTGAACAACCCAGCCCACAGGCGTGCGACGCTGGGGAAGAAGCTGCAGGCCAGCATCCTTGAAAACGCCACTAGTTGAACAGCACAAGACAAGCTATCTTGGGAGGGGGATGTACACGGACTGAGTTTGTCTCGCGGACACTCTTCTTATGTGAACCTTCAGAGAAAAAAAAACAAGTCTTCAAACAACGTTGTTTCAGCCTTCAGAGACTGCAGTGCTGCTCAAGAGATGTGCTTTTACGTAAGTGAGGCTAATTCCCTCCCTGAAAAGTTGGAAGACACAAAAAACACAGGACAAAAAAACAAAAGTGGAGGCAGACTAAAGCAAAGAACATGATCAACTGCATTCTGTTAAAAAAATTATACACAACCCAATTTTCCATTACAGCAAGTTTCCAACTGGTTCCAGTTAACTAGGATTTTGGAACAAGATGGATCTGTTGACCTGCTCTGGTTTCTGGGACCACTTATCCTCCAGCCCAACTGGCAGAGGCCAGGTGAAGGCTAAACAGGGACATCTCACTACTCCGCGACAGCTGAAATTCCACTAAAATTGTTGGTTATCGCGCACGCCACGTTGAGCGCTGTCAGCAGCGCGCTCTTGGCCAAGGGTCTAACCGCCCCGGGTGCGTAATAGCAGCAGGAGAGTTGCAAAATTGGTGTGGAAAACCTGGAAGGTGACAGATCACATCCCAGACTTGTGCTGATGGGCTCCCTGACCCAGCATGGGGGAACAACCTGCCCTTTGTGTGCCTCCATCCCTGCTGCGCTTCAGGGACTGGCATCTCAAAGCGGGTCTGCAGGAGACCGCCCCGCCTCACCTCGCCATCAGCTCTGCTCCCCCATCTTGGGGCCGCATACGTGTCTCTCTTTGCCACCCAGAGACACACAGGCAGCCCTCAAACAAGGGCAAGATGCCCCTGGTGCTGTGAGCAGTGATGGGATGAGGAGTTATCCACCCCGTGCTTTCTGATATAAGGGAGGCTCTGCGTCACCAGCACACATGGGCCAGAGCCCCTAATGCCAGTACCTCTTGCCTTACTGGGAACAGACAGCAAAATCTTTCTATCAGGGACTGCAGCCACTGAACTTTTGAGTCAGGTTAATGCTGTTTTGCAGGTTCCTCTCAGCAGGTTGGAAATGCATCCAGCTCCAGCCCCAAGCTGTGCTTGCAGCCCATCAGCCTTCCCTGAGGTTTATTAGGGCAGCGGCACTTCCCTGGAGGGCAGAGGGAAACTCTGCATCCCCCCTGGCCACAGCTGGTCCACACAAGATTGTCCCCTTGGCGGTCACTCCCCTCCCCTGGCAGTCACCCTTGCCCACCTTCCCTAGGGAGACACGGAAAAGCTGTGTTCATTACTGCGGCTGCTATTCCCAACGCAACCCACTCCCTGGGAGCGTTGCAGATGCAAACGAGCCTCTGAGCTGGTAACGCCAGGGCAGCCAGCTATTCTCTTTCTTTTGTTTATCAGCTCAACCCTCTCTGGTGTCATCCTCCGGCAATCCTGCGCTCGCCTTTCTCACTGGCAATGACTCCAAGGCAAATGGTACTTAGGAAGAATTAATGTGCTGTCGCAGTTTCACTGCAACTCTGCAATGTTCCAGCCACTGTCTGTCATGCCAGGTAACAGTCAGGAACGATGAGCAACACCACCTTTTGAACTCGCTCTCTACTCTGCCTTCAGAGACCAGCTATTTACTGAGGAAGGGTCATTAAATTACACCAGAGCATGCCACAGATAAAACTGTATTATTCAAAACACGCTTGCAGCTTCACGCTCTACAACGAGGCAGCCCGGAACTATGGAGAAAGGTGCTACTTCGACACAGATAATCTGACTGCAGCGGCCACAGTGAGGCGCAGATCCGCCTGGGGGATCAGAGTCCCCTCCATCCAAAATTAGTCCCCTTTTGTTGCTGCCCTGCCACATGGCCACGCCGCTGAGTGTCACCACAGCCACCACCACTTCACTCTCACACTTCACAGAAAAAAAAACCCAAAGTGGTACAACAGTAGTAAGACCTTCTCCGTTTCAGAAATCAGCTCAGAGAAAGGGTCTAAGCAGCATCTTCAAGGCAGCTTCAACCCTTGCACTGCTTCCTCCAGCTCCAGAGGAAGGTGGTGTCCCTGGCACCGCACCGCTGCCAGCCCTGCCCAGGGACCACGGCTTCAGTGGGCCGCCCCAGCTCTGCGCCCTCCAGGTGGGCTTCGCAGAGGCAGTGAAACAGCAGCATCCGCTGACTGCAGAATCGGTGCCTTCAGAGCTTTTATTAAAAAGAAATAGGTAGACAAACAAAAAAGGCGGGCTAATTATTGCCTGCGTGCAAAGTACTGTGAACCCAGCAGTTCTCTTAAAATCTAATGCATGACTAGGGTGAAATTCAAACACTGAAGCCTGCTGGAGATCTGCAGCCCAGGCCAAACAGGCAATATGAAGGCTCAGACCAGCCTTCGGAATCCAGTTTAAAAAAAAAAAAAAACAAACTTTAAAAGACAGCCTCAAGTGCTCCAAGCAGCAAGTTCCTCTAATGCACATGGCAAGGCATAGCCTCTTTTAGAACCATTATCCATGTTTTTAGAAAGTCAACTTTTAAAGGGCCAAGAAAAATAATGCGTCATACAACTTCTCACACAATAGTACTCAAAACTGAAAGAAGCAAGATCCAAAGCCTTCCAAATATACTTAGGTATCTTAAATTTTCAGGCAGCGTGTAGAAAGTATGCCCATCAAATATAAAAGCCCAAAAGCCAGAACTAGGAACTGGACCGAGTCCTTAGTTTGTGAGCTAAAATCCACCAGCTATGAGTTCTTAAAAAGCACATTCTTCTCCACAACTTCTGTATTTACAAAATTCATCAAATGCACGTACATATACAGTCAGCATTCGTAACATGCCGACGTCTTCCTCAGCAGGGTGAATTAGATGTATAAAAATAAACTGCCAGTCTTGAGGGACGGGAGATAGAGGTGGCTAGAGAGGCATGAAACTGCATTGCATGATGCAGCTGTGTAGGGTATTTTGACAGTGCCGATAGGAAGGAAAGGACAGCAACGCTTTAACATGGAGTCACTGTCACGACCGTGATCCACAGGACTTACTACCAAGACACTTGCAATAGTGTATTTTAATATCTTGAGCCAAACAAACCCCAGTATCAGATAGATCAATGCAGGTCTGCGACGGTTCTGTTCCAACGAATCCACACTTACATCAAGTATAACTAGGACAAGAAACTGGACCCCTTGAGTTGTGAGCACATCTTCACATATTACGTTTCACTTTGTGACAACATAAAAAATTCAGATTTTTTTCTTCTCTAGTTAATTTCACAGAGCAAAAGTTTTATTCCTTTCTATCATTAATCCTGCAAGGCATTGGGCACCATCAGGTTCTATTTACATTCTTTAAATAGGAATGTGGAACACCTGCAGCTCAGAGGGGCTTCAGAAAGCTGAGGGCTGGTTTACATTTCTAAAGATGAAGCCATGTCTAGGTCCGTGTTTAAATTCATGCTTTCAAAATTGCCTAATGGAGTTAGATACTTTTCTTAGTAAGACTTCGACGCTTAATTTTGCGTAGGTCCCTCCACTTTCCAGGTGTCCAATTACTAGGAGACTCATCTGAAAAGCATGGGGTGAAACTCTTTAAAACCACATTTTTCTAAAAACTGAGAAGCTCCTAACAACTATTTGGACGCTGATAATGTGCCAGAGAGCTGGGCAATTGGGGAGCATTAGGGAGGGGAGCACTATGGCTTCACCTGCATCCTGGCAGGCTGGGATACGCAGGCAAGGATTTGTGAACCTGCTTCAATTTAAAGACAACAGATGAAGCACAGGCACAGCGGCAGCCTTACTCTGAGGCTGTGTTAAATCATCAACGTGCACCAGAGCTTTTTATGGTGACCAGCTATCACTGACGCCGTCGCAGTCAGCCTCATACCAGGAAACAACAACTTTCTCTTTCTCGTTTCCACACTTGTTCGCCTCATTTCCAACTCCTGTACTGTTAAAAGTCGTAAAACAGGACAGCCGGACCGAGACGCTGGGGCTGGGAACGGTGTGACCCGGGGTTGATTCAGGCCCGTTATTTTTATTTACAGATGACCTTCAAGCTAAACCCTGAGCCCAACTAGCTCCGGCTCACGG
>NW_009259588.1:1319761-1320121 GCF_000687185.1 Egretta garzetta
TGTACGGGTTAAAAATCAAGAAAATAAACTAGACTTGTTTGTTTGTTTGTTTCTCTTTCGAAGTGCACCTCTGCCAGACTCTACCGGCCCGCCTGAAAGCCTCCGCCAGGCGAAGGAGCTCCCCCCGCCCCGGCAGCTCGGCGCGCCCCGGCTCTTGAGCATCCCTCGGGCCGGATTTCAGCAGGCATAGTTTCTTCAAGCGGTTATGGAAATGGTATTCCCTTATAAACTCAGGGAATACCATTTTCCAGGCTTACGGCTGAAATCTCCGTTACCAAGTGCCAGGAAAACAATTTTTCTTCCATCAGAGCCCGTTATGCTTTTTCCGCTCCTCGCCGGGACGCGCCGCGCTGCGGCCTC
>NW_009259588.1:1320796-1321084 GCF_000687185.1 Egretta garzetta
CTGCCCCGGGGATGAGGCGAGGAGGGGGCTCCCAAGTACCCGCCGCTGCCGCTCCTCTGCCTCTCCCCACTCCGGTGCCTGCCAGATGGGCGAATTGTCCCAAACTATTCACGGGCGGCTTGATTTGCCGGTGCCATAAATGTTAGTGCTGTCAGGGAAGCATTTGGATTGGCACCCTTCCCTTGGAGGAGGAGGAAAGATGCGCTACGGCAGGTAACACCGCAGCGATGCCACATGTGGCACGGAGTAGCAGCGTCGCGCCAGTTAAGAAACCAGTTTAAGACGGTG
>NW_009259588.1:1321119-1322093 GCF_000687185.1 Egretta garzetta
GGCGATGTGCCCCGGCGAGGCCATCCCCGTGCCGCCGGGCGCCTTTGCGGTGCCCACCCAGCGACTCCCCCCCGCCCAAGTCCGTCCCTGGAGCTCACCTGAGCTGTCCCAGCTCCCCTGGTGGCAACGCAGGTCCGAGGGGGGACCCAGCATTCGGGCGGCTCTGGCTGCGGCCCCGCGGCCTGAAGGAGCCTTTGACTTGCGCATGGCGTTAACCCTCTGGTACTCGCCGAGGCAAGGGGCTCCGCACCCCGCTAGAGAAACCACCCAAAGGAAAAAAAAAAAAGCGGGGTCCTCCTCCCCACCGGGACACTTTGCGGGGATTTCTTCCCAGGTTAAGCAAGAAATGGAGTATTTTCTTTGATTGTCGTAGTTTGGCACCTGAATTTGCAGGCAGCGATCCTGACTTGCAGGGCTCCCCTACGTGTTTCCTGGATTGGGTCACACTTTCTGGCTGGCCTCATTTTCTTAGTCCCTGACAAAATACATCAACAGGGAAGAGAACTACGGACGAGGGCTGGCGACATTTTAACACAGGCATCAGAAATGCCACAGAAATGAAGAGGGGGGCATTTTTTTTTTTTTTTTTGACAAGAGGCTCCAGTTCGCTTTTTGTGTCAGCTGCCTCTGGGTGTAATTTTTACAAGTTAGTGCTTTCAGAGCCCTTGAAGCCCAGAGCGCTGGAAACGCCGTGCGTGCAGCCCTCCGAGGTCCGGGCGTGCGAAAGGCACGCAAGCCAATGCTATTAAATAAAACGTAATTAACTTTCATCCGCAACGGCGCTCGCATGCTTCAAAAGCGGAGCCGCAGCCACAGCCGCGCTTGTAGCTTGTGGCTTGTCCTGACAACCGAAATGAACCCCCGGAGTGAAAACATCTGTGTTAAAGGAAAAGACGGGTCCTGAGCGCCCGTCCAGCTCTCCGGGGACAAACCCGGGGAAGGGACGCCCGTTGTCCCACGCTGCGGAATAAGCA
>NW_009259588.1:1324589-1325141 GCF_000687185.1 Egretta garzetta
GGGGGCTGCCGAGAGGGGCCGCGCCGCCCCCGCCTCCGCCGCTCCCAGCCCCGTTCCCCTCGCCCCGCGCTCCCCCTTCGTCCTCCCTCTGCCCCCACAGCTGGCAGGAGGGGACCATACTTTCCTGTTGGAATTGGACGGCGGCGTGTGGAGAGTTGGGGTGGTTTTGAGCGTATCTGGTGTATGAAGAAAAAAAAAATCATAAATCTAGTGCATGACACCCATATGTGGTTGAAAATAAACCCAATATAAACGAAATCCTGTCTGCTCCTGGGGAATAGGAGGCCGTGGCTGATTCTTCGGGGCGAGCTCCTCCACTAAATCGCGGTGGAAGGCGGTCCGCACCAAAAAGAGCGCGCCTGGCCAGGAGCACCCCCCCCACCCTCCCCCGGGGCCCAGCAGTCCCCTCGGGTGGGGAAAAGCCAAAACCAAAACAAGAAGGGCGAGGATTTTCTTTCCAGGAAAACTGAATGGGAAGAAAGAGGGGAAACCCCTCCGTCCCCCAGCGGCACCGTCCCGAACCTTGAAGCCTCCCCTCGGGCACCCGGGCCG
>NW_009259588.1:1325576-1331425 GCF_000687185.1 Egretta garzetta
CCTCCGCCCGCCGCTCCTCTTCCCTCTCCCCTGCGCCTCCCTCCCGCCTCCCCAAGTTTGTTTACAGCCGCTACTAGGAGAGACTGTTACACGGAGCTTATTTTGGGAGCTGGCGATGACTAACGGAGTTAAAAGGAGCTTAGTACAGAAAACAACCTTATTTTTAGACGGCTGTTGTTTCAGTGGATTATTGTAGCAAATGCACCCCGGCCGTTTTTAAAAGCCACTTCCCAGATGCCAAGTCCTTTCTTCTGCGCTGCCGCCGAGGCACACATGCCTGGCCGGCCCCTGCATTGTTTGCTTCACTTTCCTGCATCTACTGGCTAAACCCTACCCATAATTGCTATGGCTACAATTGGTCTTAACTAATTTGGACTTTCCGACACACAAACCTACAACTCTTTCCACAGAAGAAAAAAGGAGGGGAAAAAAAAAAAAAAAGTCTGTGAGTATTTGGAGCAGTTTAGTGACCTCCAGCACTGGGTCAGCAGGGACCTGAAAGGGGATCACCCTTGCCTTTTGAGGTAGGGCTAGCTCTTCTGTAGGACCTCTTTGCCTCCCAGGTGCAAGGCAAAAGAGGCAGGGCTCTGCGGCTAGCTTCATCTTGAGCAGACGTGCAGGGAGAGCTTGGCAGTGGGTGATGGGGAGGTGCGGCTGCTCCCACTGCCTCGCTCCCCATCACCCTCTTCACCCGGTGTGGGAATCGCTGTGTTGCCAGCTCGGGTGCTAAGCAGACACAGGGCACCTCGTGTCAGAGGCCGGTCCCTCGCCGAGCAGCCCTAATCCCTCGTGGGTAAATCACACCAGCGCTGGTGGGACCTCAGCAGGCTCTGCTCTGCTGGATGCACAGGGCTGAGCAGGCGTGTACCCCAGCAAGAAACCCTCCCTTGTCCCCAGTGCTCTCCCAGGCCGTGGCTCACCCCCCTTCACCGCCCTGCAGCCATCCTTCTCCAGCTTTGTACGGGCTCCCCGGGCACTCCTTCTGCATCCATGTGTCCCACAGCAAGGAGGAGGGGGCGAGCTGGTGCTCCCCTTCCCCTGTGCTGCTGTGCTTGAAAACAAAGCACTTGCTGCTTTTAGCCAGTAATTAGGTTAATCGGCCAGGGAGAATTCAGCTGCCCTGCTCTACCTTTCTGCCTTGGCTGAGACTGTGTGTGTGGCAGCTCGCATTGCCTGCATTGGGCTGAGAAACTCATCCATATGCCTGTGTGCCGAGGCGATGCTCATGAGAGGCAGCGTGGCATGGCTTTCCCTCATGGGAAGTGGCCGGACTGGGGCAAGAGTTTGAGAAGAAGGTGATGTGGCACGGTGAGGAACGCAGCAGGCCACAGAGCCTCTGTTGTAGAGCATAGCCCTTTTGGGTTTCCACCGATTTTCCAATGTCCTGATGGCAATCAATTTGTACTGGAGAAATCACAATTAGAAAAAATCTGTATATCGTAGCAGGAAGGAGGGCAGGAGTAGGAAAGGAGCCTTCCCTCCTTTTTCCCACCCAGCCGAGCTGGTGAGTGAGGAGCATTGCCACAGCCCTGCAGAGCTTGCCACAGCCCGGCATCGCTGGTGATTGCAGGGCTGCACCCCTCCAATGCTGGACCTGCCTGTGGCCCCCGGAGCCCGTGTTGGCTCTCCCTGTGCATCTTGGCCATCCCACATGCGCTCCCTCCAAACCACACACACCACTCCTTTGCTGCAGGAAGGAGCCAAATGCCACAGGCTTGGATGGGCACTTTCTGATCACTTTTTACCCCTTCTGTTCATTTTGCAAGCAAAGCTATAAATTTGCCCTCTGTCATGTCATTGCTCTTGCATGTAAATGTAGTGCTATCCCTTAAAAAAACCCAAAACCTGCGGAGTATTTATACAGGATGTTTCAATCACTAAAACTGTCTGATTCATGCTCACTAGATTGATTTCACATTATAGTAAGTCATGTGAGTGTGTGTATTCCCTCCTGCGTCTTGCTTTTCTTTGGGCCTCAGCAGACTGGGAGGGATGGTTTGCATGGAGCCTGGTACACAGTAGCTACAGTATTTCTCAGGGAACCTCTAATTCAACCAAAATGCCTTAGTTATCACGTCTCACCAGAGGATATAGGTTAGTAGCACGGCACAACAGACAGGCAGGGCTGCTGGTCCTGGCTTTGCACCCTGACCTGCTTGCAAGACTTGAGACAAATTGTTTCTCTGCGCTGTGCCCTGTAAAATGAGACTCTTTCAGCTTCATCCACACAAAAGCGTTTTGAAAGCAGGGTGGGGGGACCTCTCTCTCCAACGTTCACCAATATCAAATATTTTCTTACAATAAATGCACTGAATCCCATAATCCAAGATATGGATCAGAAAAAGCCACCCATGCTCTGCACAGGAATTTTGTTCTGTTTTGGGCTTCTTGCCCTTATATCCTTGTAGCCTTTTATATCTAATATACATAATAATGGCCACCTCCTTAGGGTCTGCACGCCCATCTTTTGGGTCTTGGCAGCTTCAAAAGCATCAGCATCTGTTCAGAATTTCATTCATCGTAACAACAGATTTATAAGTCTCAAGCTTCCCTAACCAGGTCCCTAATTAAAGTCTTTCTAATCCCCTGCTTTGAAAATTGTAACAAGATTTGCTGGAAAGTGAGAGAGCACATGGCCAGTGTTTGCGGCCGGTACTGCACCATTTTGAAAACACATCCATGAACCTTTCAAGCAAGGCAGGGAGCACACCTGAGGGGTGGCCAGCTGCTGCCCAAAGCCCCCCCCGAGTTAGAAACTGATGCAAAGGCAGGGGCTGGGCTCAGCCCCCCATCCCCCAGACACAGCCTCTTTCACAGGCTGCCAGAAATCATTTCACCACTTTTAAGGTGCATTGCACTTAGCAGGACAAATGCCAGAGGAGGAATTTTGTGTGCTTGAATAATGTTGTAATTTACCTTATAACCGGTCTCATTACGACGTTGAGTGCTCTGTTGATTTACCTGGCTTTTGATTTAGTGGACTCTTTTTAAATGACTATTTAGGAACGCAGCCAGGAACTGCAGGCAAAGGACCTTAAACCTTTTTGGAGCTACAGTCACCCGTTCAGACACCGAGTTTTTAAAATCAAAGCAGACAGCCACACCAGACCCATATACAGAAAGCTGCGACTGAATTAAACCGAGACGTTAGTTCAGAGAAATAATTTCGTAATGATACACGCTGCATCAGTGCCGCTTTGTTTCCTTCTGGGTTTGCACCTTCTACAAACCCAAACCATGGGCAAGTACGTGCCTTGTGCTCTGGGCGGACCCCTCGCTGCTGGCCAGGGTCAGTGTGCAGCAGCTCCTCTCCACGGCTGGTCCAGGCTGAGGTGGGTGCCAGCAGCAGGCTGAATCCCAGCTCTGTTGTGAGACCCTGGCGTCCCACCATGGTGATTTAGGTGCTCCCTTCCCACGCCAGAACAACCATCAAAAGTGAAAATACTGATACTCTGCATTTCTTCCCGGGTGCTACCAATGAAACGTGCAATACAGTGGGTGGTTAAAAAGTAAGAGCAGGTATAACTGTCTGTAAAATAGTACTAAAGAACTGGCAAATTTTTGTACTTGTGCAGTATAGACAGACTTGCAAAGGAGGAGTGACCAAGTTTTCTACCAGACAATGTATTTTATTTCTGGAAATATTTCATGTGTTTCAGACTTCCCCAGTTGCTGGTACAGAGGGTGGTAACAAGTTTTTTGCCTCACTCAAAAGTACTTAATGAAGGAAAGTCTGGTTGGGTACACAGGGACTCAAGCTGGCAGCAGAGCAGACCCTTCTCCCGTGTAAGGGGAAGGGAAACGTCAGATTTACATCTGCGGGAGACTGGGACGTGTGGTAGGTACCAGTTCCTACACGCTGCGGGGATGGCGGCTTTCACCTCATGCATTCTCCGAGGCGCGGGATTGCACCTCCATTTTCAGGCAGTGCAGAGAAGGTTTTTTCCAGATGTCTATGTTTCACCTGCAGGAGCAGGGTGGCTTGCAGGGGGCTTTGTGGAAGTGGTGACCCAGGAGGATGGACGCGAGGCACAGGCTGGCTGCATGTGCAGCAGCGCTGCTTCACCCGGCAGCCCAGGGGCCAGAGGCCGAGCCCGTGATGGTCAGGAGTTAGGAAAGGCTGCACCTGGCTCTCCCGTTGCAAAAGGGGTTCCTTCACCTCTTGACAAGCCCATGAGCTCCACATCCCCTGGGAAGTCTGCTGTTAGCGGCAGGCCCCTGTAACTCCTTCTCGTCCTCTCCCCTCTGCCAGTAGTTGGTCCCCGAGTGCATTTCCCCCTGCAGCCAGAGGAGACCAAGACTGACCTGATCTACACGGCAGGCAGCGTGTGCTGTTGAGCTGTGCTCACAACCAAGTGCCCTTGGGGGCCCAAACATGTCCTTAGCTGTCTTTGTCAAGACGTGCGCTACAACGGCATCTTCCTGTGGGTCATGAGGCTCCATGTCTCGATGGACAGAACAGGCCCAGCAGTGGTGAAGCGCCCTTTGTAGCCTCACTTTCTGTAATCAGGGACTGGCCTGTTCAATGCCAAGAGCATCCTGGTTGCTACATGAAACGAGTGGCCCGATGTGAAGTCCTGGACTCCCTGGCTGCAGCATGAGCCCTCTTTTCCAAAACCTCAGCTGTGCTGTTATTTACTTGTTGGGCTGCTACTATCCCTACCGCTCCTCAGCACCAGCCCGAGTCTTTTCCTTCATTAGTTTCCTCCTGCTCTGGTTCATTAAACCTGCATTTAAATGTGCTATTGGTTCTGCCTAAACAAATAACCTTCCATTGTGTAATATTGAATTCCTTTGTATTAGCCTGTTCCCCCAGTGTCTCCAAATCCTCCTGTAGTCTGGTGCATTCTTGAAATTTATCAGCAGTCTCCCCTCCTATCATGATGTCATCCGCATCTGGACACCCAGCGTATTGCGCCAACCTCGGGCTCATTTGTACAAAACTCTTAAACAGAACAAGTCCCGGCACCGAGCCCTGGGAGATCTGGCCTGTTAGCTCTCTTTGTGTGCATGGTCCCATTTATTGCACTTCTCTCTTCTCTAACCCAAGTTTATCCTTCTAATATCAATACTCCAATACTTGTATACTTTTCACTGACCTCATTTTCTGATGCAGGGTTGGTAACCTTGTTAAACCCCAGCAAACACAAAATCATTGCTTTAAAATCTCCGGGGCTCACCTTCACAAATTTTATGAATAGGATTTGGACTACTCCAGCAGCAATTTTTACTATGGTCCCTTGTGCCAGATGCTTGCAAATACCAGTCCCTGCTCCCCCTTTCCCCAGCACTTTCGGCATGATAGGACATCCCAGGGGATGAGACCTACTGAGGAAGAAAGGAAATATTTTCCAGGTGATGAAATGAGGTGCCAAGGTTTTATTTACTCACTTGTGGCTATGCACTATTGAGGACCATCCTTTACATTTCACGTGAAGTAAGTAATGACGAACTACAGCCCAACGGTGTAAAGCAATATACTCTCCTCCCCTCTCATTTTCACCCAACATTGAGCTGCTCAGTCTCTCTAAAGATAGTGGCCTTGGACAGGGCTGAAACTTTGAGCTTTTCAGCCTAAAAGCTGAAATGACAGGAAATTGCGTGCC
Source organism: Egretta garzetta (assembly GCF_000687185.1). NCBI lineage: Eukaryota > Metazoa > Chordata > Aves > Pelecaniformes > Ardeidae > Egretta > Egretta garzetta. The sequence goes on from NW_009259588.1 coordinate 1,331,183, forward strand.
ATTGGAAATGAACGGTTATGATTGAGATGCTGAACGCAGATGTCTCCAGCTGCCTGCAGTGTACGACTTCAATAACGATGGCAAGTTTCAGATACAGTACTTGGCGGTACCGAGGTCAGGGCTGAACTGCACCAGCTGTGGGTTTGGGGGCACCTTAGTGGTGGGCTGGCTTTGATCCTAACTCCCAGTCCAACCTTGTGTAACCCTGTCTGCCCCAGCCATCCAGGGATGCTACAGACCTCG
>NW_009259588.1:1331447-1333428 GCF_000687185.1 Egretta garzetta
TGTTTCTGAGAAGCCCTTTGATCAGCTTGGCAGAGCCACAAGCTTCTCTTTATCAGGGGGATCATGAAAGGCTGGCAAGAGGTTGGCCTTTTAATACATACCTTTCCTTCTTCACAGCTTCACAGTATTGTCTCCCTCATTCTTTTCACATAGTATGTCATGTACAACGGGTATTTTCTTCACAGGGATGATTTGGCTGAGGGGACCAGCATCCTGAAATGGATCACCAGACTTCTATAGTTTGGTCAAGGATGTAAGTTTGGTTCTTCATGTAACAAAATGACGTACGAGCCCAATGCCTTTGTTCCATTAGCTAATGGCAGCATTCCTGTTTTGTGACATCCCTGCATGCTGAAATAGCTATCTTGAAGAACAAATGCTGAAAATTAAAATCTTCTTGAGTCAAGCTTCCTCATTAGCAGCCTGCCTGGCTAGACTCTACCTTATTATTTTTTGCTGGTGTGTAGCTGTAAAGAGAAAACCAAGGAGAAAAATAGGCAATTAAAATGCATTAAATTGATTTCCAAATGAGTATGCAGCACCAGAAAGTCTCAGGAAGAACCCCATCTCTTCTCTTGCATCTGTTGCTGTATGTGAGAGTGCAAATTCACTAGCAACTAGAACAAGACACATTTGCAAATATTAGTAGGGTCAAACGTCTATCTAGGATCCCTCAGTCAAGTCTCTGAAAACCAAATGTGTTAAGTCACTGCAGTTGCTTGGCATGCATTATAGAGCCCTGGCTTTTCAAAGGCCTTGCAAAAGTTTTTCAGGATGAACTCCTCAGCCCCAGCAGTTCAAACACGAGACTCTCTCAGCTCTGCAAAGCCAGAGAATGATTTTCCTCATCATCAAGAAAAATGCCAGAAAGCACCTCACGATTCCTCTGCTCTAAACTGTGTTCCAGTGCCAACAGTGAAACTACGAGCATTATGAAACCACACAACCTCCTGACAGCAGGCACTGGGTCTGCTCTGAGTCTGCTCTGTGGCTCAGATCTCATCAGACTGTTTCACCTCAAGTTAATGCAGATATATCAAATGCAAGCCTGGAACAGTTAAAGAAAACCATGAAGATGATACAAATTAATCTCTTCCTCTTTGCTTCCAAGACTTTCCTCTCCCTACTCCCTTCCTCCCAAGAGTCCAATTAAATTTATTTTGAGGTTGCTTTTTAAGCACACTAAGTAAATTATGAAATTAAAGAAGCTTCTCAACTGTGGTGTGTGAGAGGGAGGCTCCCCACATACATGTATGTGGTGCTAGGGAAAACAAACTGCATAGACAGGTACATGCAGACAGTAATGCCTTTGCCAAGCTCAGAGGTAGAGCAACAGCAGAACAACCTCCCTGACCTACCGATGCCGGCTGGACCTGTCCACCAAGCTTATTCTGGGGAAGGCAGATGTGAAAAATCAGACCAAAGACTGGGGCTGAAAATAGGTTCATGGGACACTTTGGGACTTCTGCTGAAGAATCCATTGCTAGAGGTGAGTCTTTGACATTAAAGCCACTTGCATTTACTGCTGAAGGGCTGCTGCCTGTTTGCTGCCCAGCACTGATGCATGGAGCAGTCTGTAAGAGCTATGCCACAATGAAATACTTTTCTTGATGTTTCTCAAGTTACATGAGTCAAAGCTGTCAAGGCTGGAAGCCTGGGATTTGGCTCCAAGTCTTGCTGGCTGCACGCCAATAAGCGGATGCAGACCAATTTTATGGAAGTGGCCAGCAACCTCTAGCAGGACAAAAAAAGGCTATTCCCACCCACGTATAGCCTCTGCTCCCACCTCTGGAAAGCTCCTCCACTTGTCACTGGGCTGCAGAGGTCCAGTGCTGCACGGAGCTCTGGTGCACCTCGTCTGGAGGTCACTGCTCTCTGAATGGCAGCAGGTATACAGTGACCCAAGGGATTAGACAGAAAGAGGCCCCAGAAATTGTGCAGGCATGGGCATGGGCATGTGTGCACCCCCCCCCCCACCCCT
>NW_009259588.1:1333469-1335615 GCF_000687185.1 Egretta garzetta
CTAGACTTGGTGACTTCAGGGTAAAAATTTTTCTTGAGGAGGGATCTGAAGGTGGTTCATGGTGACTGCTGCCTGAGTACAAAAGACACCTCATATCCTGGGATTGGCTTGGATGAACAGCCAAGTTAGGGTTTAAGGCTGCTATCAGTGGTAGATCAGAGGAGGGTAAAGGCAGGGTAGTGAGAGATCAGCTTGGGATAAGTATGGAGGGGCCAGAGCATGAGCTCCCAGTTCAGTGATGAGGGTCTTTCAGGAACATTGCTGCGAAGATCTGGAGTGGGGCAGGAGTAGGCAGGGGAAGGGCTGCCAGGATGTTGGTTCATGGACCCAACATCAATGCTGGGTCTAGCACCGCAGTCCCATGGACTTTGACGATTCAGAAGTGGCGAGGAGGGGAATGTCTTGCTGGGAGGAAACATCCTGCCCTGCTAGGAGCACGGGAAGGCATTGCTTCTGATGGTCAGCACTACTGGTTGGCAAATCTGGCAAGAAGTAGTTAATGATGGCCTTGACATGAAGTCTCTCCTGACCCATGCTGTCCATAGGTTATTACTCTACCTGGGGTAGTTTTCTCTCAAAGGGCTTTTTCTCCTCTCTTCACCCAATTAAATCTCAATGGAAACCACAAACTCGCTTCAGAAGGCGAAGGCTCTGATCGCCCAAGACTTTTGCTTGAAGCCAGCCTAGATGGACTGCTGTCAGTAACCCCTCCACCCTTCAACACCTGCACTGATAAATTAGCCTGTCCAGGGGAGACTGCATCCCCCGCAGCAGGCGTTGGGGTGATGGTGCCTGACAACGACCGCACCAGAAATAAGTCCTTCCAGTGACAGCAATTGCTGTCGCGCCTGGAAGATTTAAGGCTAGTCCCTTAAGGAAACTTTTCTTTCCCATACTACTGAAACACAGTTTTAGATAACAGGCACTGCGTACCTTGAAAGTGGGGATTTCTTGGTTGGCGGGTATGACAGTGGATGCGGGATTTTACTTATATCTTGGCTTCCACCGCCCCCTTCTGGCTTGAGTGAGAATACCAGCTTTCACCAGAAACTCCCTGCAATTCCTTTGGAAATAAAATAGTAAGGCAAATTCCCCCCCCCATATTTATTGATGTTGACTCTGACCTACTTAAACGCATCCGTCATTCAAACAGAACCCGAGACCATTTCTGGAAAGTGTGGATGCTGAGTTAGAAGGGGAAGGGGTGCAGGTGTGGCTTCTGGCTGGGTTAAAAGGGCAGGCAGCATCTGAAACCCTGCTGGCGTGGAGGGTCGCAGGGTTGTTCTCCCTCTCCGCCTTTGACTCCCTAGCACTAGTCTACAGCTATTTCAATCATAACGCTGTGCTAAGGAACTTAGTTCTATCGCTTGAGCTCCACGCTGATCACCTCTGGCAGCGCGACCGTGCTTGCCACCGACGGGATTAACAACAAGCGTTCAAGCAGTTCACGCTTGAATTCTCCTGGAAGACAGGCAAAGTAAGGAGTGGTAGCCAGGCTCTGGCAGGGGAGCTCCGGGGGCACTCGCTGTGAGGGGGGCAGAGCAGGAGGTGGGACCCGTTCAAACCAGTACCAACCCAGAGTATCAAGTCAGAGCTTTGAGCAGAACAGTGGCCCCTGTAGATGTATATTCCTGTACTCAGAAGTGCATATATTTGCGTAAGATTGCAGCAATCAGGAGGATGGGAAGAAAATTGAGTGACAGGTATGGAACTACACTGAAGTTAACCAACTAACTTCTAGAGATCCTGAATATAGCAAAAAATCATGCTGTATTTTTGTGAAGAAAAAACCTAAAACCAACACAAGTGAAGCAAGCCCTAAGGTGAAATACCACTCAAACAAAAGTGGGATGATCAAGTCTCAGGTTAAAAGTGCCGTCCTTCCTTCCCGCTTTGTGTTAGTGACACCATCAAGCTTCCAGATACCCAAGATTTTAAGTTAGCAGGTTTACCACCTTGATGAAAATTCTGCCTCCTTGGTGCCATTTCTTTCCTCCCAAGTCACTTAAGGGAGGTCCTAGGACCTTCTTCCTTACTCACTGGCTCTAGCCCCATCTCACTATTCTTGTCATCTTTTCTCACTTTCATCACATTCTCAGTGATGGCAAAACCTTCTCCCTTGTCAATCTCTTAATTAATGGGTAAA
>NW_009259588.1:1335963-1375993 GCF_000687185.1 Egretta garzetta
CTCTCTGAATAACCTGTATCATCTTCTCCAGCATCCTGCTCAGGGCCCATAATGTGATACCAGTAATGATTATCTGTTTGTTGTTCCTGTACTCTTCTTTTTACTCCCTTCTGACTGATCATTTTGGTTGCCCAGCTTGAGATCTATCAAGAGACTGAAGGCTCGTACAGTGAATACTTCGCATTTTTCTGGAAACGAGGTGCCTACTCACAAAGCAGACATGTTAAAAATAGTAGCATTTAAAAATCACCAGTCACTTCTGGTGGAGACCCCCTCCAGCTGGGAATAGAAATTGTTGTATGAGCAAAAACATGGAAATTATTAGTCTTCCCCCTTCAGCCGTCTCTTAAGTTCTTAGTTCCTGCCTTGAGTTTTGGTATTGTCATTGAAATTAGCATAACATGAAGCTGATTAACTCTGCTGTATCCCAGAGTCGCAAGCAGCTCCCATTTTTTCTTTCTCTTAAGGAGAGATAAAGTTCCCACACTTTTTATGGCTTGGGAAAGTATCAAACCAGAATAGGAGGCATGCAAAGTAGAAGAGCTGGGAGATGTCTGGGACTCAAACAGGACTGGCAGGTAACAAGACAGGCTATGGAGAGGCCTTTGTTTTTTCTGTTTTACTTGAGTTGCTGGAGGGCTCTTTATCTGGTGTCTTTCTCCAAAATTTCTCCCTCAGCTGAACTGGCAGCGCATGTGTGGAATTCAGCTCACCCGAAAGAAGCTCAGCCACGAGCAGCTGTTCAGTCACCCTCTTCACATGATCACCAGATGAGTCTGTCTCATGGAATTTGTGTCCCATCTTTAAAAATAAATACAACACAAATAAATGGAGTCTTGACTATAGTCACCAGCCCTGACCCACACGCAGATGTGACTATGCTTGAGTCAACAGCTACAAGGTCAGCAGGCTGCAGTTTCAAAGAGGCCCTAGACACACAGGTTACAGGCAGGAATGGTGGGAAGGTGCTGAGGAACGGCTAGGGCAATGAAATGATCTACAAGATGGCTTGCAGGAAGACCAGCTCCTAAGGGAGACCTCCTGATGTCCCCAGGGTCGCTGCAGGTGGCTTGTTGTGAGCACAGGGTCTGGCTTCAACCTGCATCAAAGCAGCATGTAGTGCTTAGGGGATCTACTTCCGTGCCAAGAGTTGGGTAGCACGGGACCAGACAGACAAGCCCCACAGACTCGGCTTAGGGCTCCTTCAGGATAACTGCAAGCAGCCATCTGATTTTTCCCTGATGGACTGGGAGTCACTAGCTCCCTCTGCTAACCATGGCAGGCAGCAAAGGAGCTGAGTACAGGGTAAACCACAAAGAGCCAGAATTCAACACCCTCAGACAGTAAACCCTTCCCAGCTACACTGGTGAACCAGAGGTGGAAGCTGCAGAGACCTGCACTGACCCCACAGCGTGGCACAGCCTGGATTATTCCACCACACTGGGGTGGGGAGGATGGGGGTGAGGGTAGAGGGGATGTTTTAGTTGGGTCTCAGGCAAAATTAAGTTTCCCCACATGCTGGGGCTGACCAGAACATGCAAAGTTCTGCAGTTTCAGACACCTCCGCTCCCGTGCTCCGAGGTAGCTGCCTCTAGGGCAGGCTTTGCTTTGAGAAGCCTTTCCCTGATTCCCCAGCAGCAAACTCCATCACTCACTGTGCTGGTACGTCTGAACTGGCAGGGTAAGTGACCTGCGTGTCAAGAAGAGAGACTCCCGTGCTGCCGGGTACTAGATCAGTGACTTGGGCTGGCTCCGCGTTACAGCTGAGCTATGACCTCGTTCTCCCACCTCACCTGCCATTTCCACGTAATTGCTTTTGGACAGATGGTAAGATAGCAGCGTGGTTATGTGACTAGCAGCTTGGCTTTCTTCCCACTCCCCCCAAAAGAAATCTGCTTCAGGTTGTACAGAGATAGCTTATTTTTTATCTGCCCTGCTTCCCTTCGAGCACTACAAACCAGTTTACACAGAAACTGATTGCTTCAACAACTGGTGAACTTCTCTGGCTGAGGACTACTTAGAATCATAGAATCATTTAGGTTGGAAAAGACCTTTAAGATCATCAAGCCCACCTGTTAGCCTAGCACCTCCAAGCCCACCACTAAACCATGTCCCTAAATGCCACATCTAAATGTCTTTTAAATACCTCCAGGGATGGGGACTCAGCCACTTCCCTGGGCAGCCCGTTCCACTGTCTGTGAAGAAAGTTTTCCCACTATCCAATCTAAACCTCCCCTGGCACAACTTGAGGGCATTTCCTCTCGTCCTATCACCCATTACTTGGGAGGAGAGACCAACACCCACGTTGCTACAGTTGTAGAGTGCAACTCCTCTCAGTTGCAGAGTGCAATAAGGTCTCCCCTCAGCCTCCATTTCTCCAGGCTACAAACAGTTCCTTCAGCCGCTCCTCATCAAACTTGTGCTCCAGACCCCTCAACCAGCTTCATGCCCTTCACTGGACATGCTCCAGCTCCTCAATGTCTTTCTTGTGGGCAGGGGCCCAAAACCGAACATAATCTTCGAGGTGCGGCCTCACCAGCACTAAGTACAGGGGCACGATCACTTCCCTGCTCCTGCTGGCCACACTATTTGATACAAACCAGGATGCTGTTGGCCATCTTGGCCACCTGGGCACACTGCTGGCTCATATTCAGCCGGCTGTCAACCAGCATCCCCAGGCCCTTCTCCACCAGGCAGCTTTCCAGCCGCTCTTACCCAAGGTCGTAGTGTTGCATAGGGTTGTTGTGACCCAAGTGCAGGATCCGGCACAACTGGCCCCAGCCCATGGATCCAGGCTGTCCAGGTCCCTCTGTGGAGCTTACTTACACCTTGTGTCTCTTGATGTGCAAGTGGGCAGGGCTAGACCAAAGCACATGTATGATTGCTGTTGTCAGGATAACACAAAAATGCACGTGCAATGCCACAACAGGCAGACATGCAGGGATCCTGCTCTATGTTACTGGCAGAGCCCCTCCTGGTAAGAAACACAAGCAGGGCCAGACTCGATAGCAGAGCCAGGCAGAAATGCATGGCATTTTGACTGTCTGAAATTGTTCCTTTCAGGCCTGTGTTCCCGAGAGGGGTTGTTAAAAACATGATTTCCTTCAGTAGTTCCAGCTGTTCAGGTGTAGGTCATCTTAAAGGGCTTGTTTTCTGAAAATGTTGTTAAATGTTTTGGGTTTTTTTAGTAAGATTTCCATGTGGCCTTCTTTTTGCTCTGAAGTCTGCACATGTTAAGGGCATCACGAACCTAAGTTACTGTGAGCAGCAGAATTCCTTCCCCCCTCCTTTATTTCTAAGGTCATACAATATACATAAGCTTAAACCACATCGAGATACTTCTTATATTTTGGCATCCTTCACTATAATAACCAATGCCTAACAAATGCACAGATATCCTCATGTTGCTTTCAACTCTCAACCCTCTGTCTATTCTAATAGAAAAAATAAGGTAAAAGGACCTAGCAGAATTGTAACTAGCCACGTACAGGCACGAAGGTAATATTAAGGCCTCCATATTTTACTATTTTCTCACAGTGAAGAAGTTTATGCCAAAAATTGAAAGGCACCTATAAGCAAAGCAAAACCACTACAGCCACAGGGTAGAACTCTCAAAGCCAATAAATCTCGTTTTCATTTAGCTCTTTCCTAGAATTGTATACATTTGTTTGTTTTTTTGTTTTTTTGTTTTTTTTTTTTTAAATTGCAGATTGCCTGAGCTGCTTTAGTTGCATTTGGATAGGGATAAGTATGTACTAGACCCTGTCTGTGTCATCTGTCTTGCTCATAACACTCAGATGGAAAAACTACCTCCTACAGCTAGGATAAACTCCATTCAGCTGGCATGAAGATAAGCAACAGCCTTACATTCAAAGGACTGTCATGGAAGAGTCAGCATCCTGATAAAGGGAGAAGGTACTCTGGGAACCAGAAGCTATGTGAGGAAGTGCATACATAGCTGTGTTCCTGCAGAGGAGTTTGGAATTCAACGGCAAGAGAAGACGACAACCAGCGATTACACGCAGGGGAGGCAGCAGCTCATCCTCCTCTACAGAGTACATGCGGCACAAAGGTTTTTCCCCAAGGGAGCATTTTGACTTAGAATTTCCAGATCTGTCCTTCAAATAGGCAATAGACAATTGCAATAAATACAAAGCATATGTACATGCGCGTAGCCCTTACAGGTCTGCTCATCCATTAACATCCCCCAGCCTTCCAGCCCAAATGGCCAGGAACTCATTTTCAACAGGCTTTTGAAGTAGTTATCTATAATTTGCTTCCACACAACATGTGTTTACTTTGCAAAATCAAACTCATGCTTAGAACCCGGAGCAAAACACAGCAGGCCCACGGAAAAAAACTAGATGTGTACATTATAGAGAAATGATGGAAAGTAGTTCTACAAGTAAAAATTACAGTAGTCCATTTTGTGTACAGCTTCCTTGAAGCTACATGAATGTTATAACCAAAGCCCTTTTCATTCTTACCTCTTTTGTCAAGAGAAGGGAAAATAAACCTAGTTCACTGCTAGAGGAATAAAGACAGGGCCATAAATACTTACCATGCATCACAGTTATGGAAAACAACATCTCTGAAAGCAGATGATGATCTTCCTTATAGCTCAGTAATGCAAAAAGGCTAAGTATTCTCAAAGCTGCTTTTTTTTTTTTTTTTCTGAGCAATTTAGAGGTTTACCATTGCCAATTACGATCTCAAGTTGAAAGGATGCTGGAGGACAGGAAGAGACTACAGTAAGGAGAAATCTCGGCTGCAGTTTTGCTAAAACCTGGTCAGGAATGGGAGAATAAAGTAGAATTTGGCAACTCAACTGCAGAGCACTCTCTCATTATTCTGTTCAAGACATCCGGTTTTCACCACCTCTGCTGTAAAACATTTTGATCAAAACTATGTTTTTGGTCGATGAAGTAGCGAATAGGTCTTTCAGTGCAATTCCCTATCTGAGGAGGATTTTGTTAGCAATTGGCTGAGCCAATTCCTACTCACAATAACAGCTGCGAACCCTGCTGAGGGCATCTGTTGGGTAGTTAATACTTGTTGGGAAGTATCTCCCTTTAAGTGTGTTTTGTTTACAAAAGGAATTCCTACGCTTTTTAACACAATGTTAAAGATACTGCGCCTCCTGTTTGTTTACATATAATGTTCAATCCATGTTGTCTTTGTTCACTCGTACTGTTTTCCTCCCCACAGGGGGCTAAGACATTGAAGGGCTTTTTTGATTGCCTTCAAGTTTCAGTTCAGTTATAATAATAACAGCCTAGATACAGAAAGGTTATTAAATGAAGTATAGCAAGAGACTGCTGGCCCAATTCTTTCCTTCCTTGTCAGCAAAAATAAGGAGAAACTCCACAGAAGCTAAAATTCAAATGGATGTCAGAGCAAGCAGGACCTACAAGAACAGCTTCAGCAACAGCACTGAGAGCAGAACAGCCGCCTCTCCTCCCCTGGCTGTCACTTTTTAAGGAGCCCTGTCTGCCCAGACTCTACTGCCCCTTCGCACGTACTCCGCACTCAATTCCTTTGCCCTGCAGGGGCTGCTGGAACCACATTAATACTCTGGGACACGTGCAGGGATACAAGCATGAAACAGATGGAAGCCTCTTTCAAGTTATCTCACCAATGTAAACCCCAGGGATAGAGCTCTGCAAAGTGGGAAAAGAGGTCACGTCAGAGTATCTTTGTTAACAGCGTGTCTCCAAAGCCTCCAAGGACGTCTATACCGTCATTTAAAGAGTAAGCCCTTCCCCAAGCCTGACTCACCATCATTCATGTGGTAAATTTGCAAACAAAGGTTGTTCAGGCATGAACATCCCCAACCTCCAGCGACGAAGGCACCCTCTAGCACATCCTGTATGAGCAAGGCAGAGGTGCACATCAGCGTAGGGATGGAGGATGATCCCAGGAACGCAGTGCCTAGCTCACCAGCAGAAGATCCAAGGCTGATTCTTCCTCAAAGTAACCTGCGTGCCTCAAGACAGCAGTAAGGTTGCAGAGGAGTACGGAGACCATACTGCTTAGGCCTACTCTCTTAACATGCACAAACGGGCATATAAGTAAGAGCAGTATGTAAGGAAACCATCTCTTTGTCTACAGAAGTTGACCCCCGTGACTAACAGCTGTTTAACTACATACGTTCATATTAAAATTACTGCTTGAATACCTGCAGAACCAGTATCTGGTCTGAAAAGGTTCCTGACTGCAGAGTTCCCTCTTGCAGATATGTTTTAAAAGAAGCCTGAGAAACGTTTGGGCTCATGCTGTCTTTGTGGACACAGGGTAGGAAGGCATTTATAATACAAGTTGGCTCAAGTGGATGCTGCTCGTCAAGATAATACACACTTCCTATGTGTATACAAAAGCGATGGCATGTTTGTGGACAACCACTCAGAAATTTGAGGAAGAAAACAGGAGATACCACACAGCTGAACTCTGAATGGTATATGTCAGCAAAGCCCGGTTTGAACATAAAAACACTTGTTGTAAATACTCACAGTCTCGGAAGAGGGCTACAGATTTAATGTTAAGTATGCAAGAATTTAATTTTGGCTTCCATTTGCAAACTAATACCTTGTGCAGTAAGATGTTTTCCAGCAGATACGTGAACATGTAAGTTTAGAATTGCAGCAGAAGAAACCAGTCTAATAATCACCAGTACTCCTTTTTTTTTTCCAGAATCTCTCCTTTTTCCTGTGTTCTTCCATCAAGCTGCATAGGAAATCTAGCAGATGTTTAGCTCATATGCATATTAAACATGGTCCAAATAGGTCAGTATTGTTACGCATATTACTTTAGTGAAGATGTATTTCCCATTCACATCTTGCTCCTCCATCCTATCCCAATTCTGAAATTGTTTTCCAAGAGACGTGATTACCATTTCAGAAATACATATCTGACATAGCAGCTCACAGAAGTAAACATTTATTTAATACCAAATAAAACTAAGCTCCTTCTGGGCGTAACTTGCAGATCCAAGGCCTAAATCTATGTTTCTGTAAGCTGACCTGGTGCTCCAGACTTACTCCTGACATATACTGATGTGAAATGACAACAGAATGAGATTCTTACAAAATAATTTATTCACCTGCACACCAGACATGTTCCCATTCTAGTCTGAGAGCCAGGGACTGTGATGGTACTGAGCTTACTTTGTACTGAAATCCACAATACATTAAAGCTTTCTACTGAAAGATGTCATAGTACATAGCACTTAAATTCTGTATTGATATTGTTACCTGTAAACCACTGTAATTTGGTAGCGCGATCGCTTTACAGGGCTGTGGCTGAGTGATGTGAATTAATAGAAAGCAGACTTTCCTGGTACACATAGTTTTGCAGTGACCGAACCTCAAAAGCAAGGCAAGCCATCCGAATCAGACTTCCACAGTCTTCAAAATAAAAGGCTAGCTGAGACTAGACCTTTGATGTATATTGAAAACACTCTAAGCAAGCAGGCACTCCAGAAAATTGACTCCACTTCTGAAAGGCTTATTATCTGTGTGTAGGATCTATACATTTGCTGTCACACTAACATCACAGTCTTAATGCTGAGGATTAATATGCATACACTATAAGTTCTGTACACACAGATATGGCTGCATCGCATACAGCTGTATTACGGTAATGTTATCACTTTCATACTGCTCGTTTAATTTCTCATTTTTCTCATTTTCTGCCGAATGTCAAAGATGTGATGTGCAGATGAAGGATGACCAACTCTAAGCCTTTGCCCATCTACTGGATTTTATGCATGTGGGTGCAAGCTCACATTGTGTAAGATAAAAAGGTCTGAAGAAAAACATCATCAGTGTTTCAGAACAACTGCACTGTGGTGACTTTTCTTAATTGATTCAAAGAAATTACCACTTATTTGGGAAAAACAGAAAATTAAAGCAAATCAGCAACAAAAATATCACAGGGCTAAACTAAAAATATAAACCAAGGGTGTCTTGCCAAAACCACACAAAATGAAGAAAGGCTTCTGCTAGTGTGTAAGAACAGTGACATCTTGTGGGGGTTTTACAGAAATGAGTTTACAGAGGGACAGAGCAAACTAGTCTGCTACATTGTGTAATTAAAAAGAAGTACTACTTCAGTAGTTCATTTAATACATATACCATTAATAATATTTGGTAGAAATTAGGCTTTATTGCTTTTATAATGAGGAATGAAAATTAAAAAAAAAAAAAAAAAAAAAAGAGCAGACAAATAGCTAGTAAGAAAAACTTTCAAAACAAAAATCAGTGGAGTGGATTCCAAATAGCCCTGCAGCAGTTTCCTCTGCTCTCCCAGGAAGTAGTTACATTTATCACTTAAATATTACTCATCCAATATAATAATGACATATGGGCAAAGTTATAAGAGACTAAACATAGAATTACGTTGTAAAAGCATACAGTCAAACATAAAAATGACATCCATATTAAGTGTTTTTAAAAAACACACACATAAATATTTAATAAATAAAGCATGGACAATTATGCTGTCCCTTTCCACTGATTAACAGACTATGCCAAATTCGTTATACATACTTCTTGAGAAAGCAAAGTTATATCACAATGGAAAACTAAAATAATATATCCTATTTTCCAGTACAGTATGCAAGATTTGGACCCTTCAGATTGCATCAGGGTATATGAGTTCCTGGAACAGATCTTCAACCACTGTGAAGTGTCATAACTCAGCCAAGATATTCAACTCTGACAGTTTGCAACAAGCAAGAATGTTTTGATTTTTTTTTTTTTTTAAACAAGTTTGCACCCAAACTAAGTTATAAAAACATAAAATTTACAACTTGGAAGATGATAGATTTTTCCTACCATAATGTTCATGTGTTTGTCTTACTTTCTTTTACCTGAGTAACCTAAGTAAACAGATTACAAGGCAATTTAAACATATTAGCTAATACAAGGTTTACTGGACTTCTCATATATAGAAATGTACTTTGACACTATTTGCAGTTTTACAAATACAAAATGAATAAGAATTTTAAAACATATTTACTGAGCAGCCATGTCTTCGATATCTGTACAGATCAATAGGTGCAGTGGAATTATGTACAGAATTTATCATTTAATTTTTAAACAGCTTTTGTGCAACCTGGCTGTAATGTGCATTTAAAGAACTGCTGTCAACATCACAGATTTGTAATATTTACTGGTGCCAGAGATGGAGAGTACAGAATAGGACAACAGCTCCTAAAATAATACTGTGCTATGCAGACATCTGTACATAATTCAAATAGTGCATATTACTCAATGTCTGATGAGGAATAATAGTTAGCTGCTAATACAGACACGAGTGTTTACAGGTATTAAGTTTGTTACAGTAAGTATGGACGAATGAACTTTTCCATAGATAAACATTAAAGGAAACGACTTGAATTAGGAAGTTATGTAATAATTAAAGAAGGGAAGTTATGTAATAAAAAAACTTTCAATTTAACTTGCAGAAGATTAGTACAGTAGGAAAAAATCCTTTACAGTAGCAATGAAAACATTCAGAAGCATTGTCAAATCAAAGATAATTCAGTTTTATTTTATAATCATAGCAACTGAAAGTAAAAAAAAAAAAAATAATTTAGTTTATCTCTGATAGTCTTGTTAGCGTTCTTCTGTGTTACTGTACCTGTCAGATGTTTCCTCCTCTTTTTGTGCTCTATTCACTCTATCACTTTTGATTTTTTATTTATTTATTTGTTTAAATTTCTTTAGTCCAACATAAATCCACAGACACTAAAGCCCAGTGAATGTGCAATTTGCAGACTGGTGTGAGTGAAAAACCATCGGAATATAACTACTTCTACGAGGTAAGCTTGGAGTAACTTGGAGGAGAAAATTTGCGCTTCAAGTACTTGAGAATGTAAAGTGGAAGACAGCTTACAACAGTGATTGCTGACACTTTCCACAGGAAGGTCACAGTTGTGATAAAGGCAACATCTGCAGAAACAAAGAGGGAAAATAAGTAATGGGAGCTTATAACATGGAAACTGGAACTTCCACAGTGCAAAGTCACTAAAACTCTCTTAATTGTTTGCTTATGCTATTGTTCAAGATCATGCAAAATTAAAAAAAAAAAAAAAAAGGCAACAAAACAACAGAAAGAGAAAGTTAGCCTCAACATTTTGTTTTTGCCAACTATTTTCTTTACACAGGAGCTTCAGAGTTCCTTTATGGTCCTTAGACTGTTTTGCAGCACAAAATAATTTTAGGGGAAACAGAATTTCAGTTTAAAAGCATGACTTTCTCATAAGTTAAGCCAGCTTACTTTTCTAGAAGTAAAAATGATTTTTACACCCACTATGATACATGTTCCCAACCAGAAATTCTGCTACCACTTTGGATCGTTTATTCCATATTCAGATTATTTTTCTCTGAAACAGTCACAACAACTAGACTGAATGATTCTTAAAATCTCAGAGATTAAATTACAGTCCAAAAATTTAAAGGGAAAACAATATAGTGATATTGCCACAAAAGCTACAGTTAAAAGCTATTTTTTGTGACAAACATTAACAGGAATGGTGACACCCTACACTTGCTACTGAATTTTTTTGACCATATTTGCAATGGTCAGGTTGTACTTAATTATCACTGAAAGATCCCAGAACCCAGGTAACCTGAAGAATTGGGGTTTTTTTGCTTTTTTCCATTATTTACAAATGTGTGTGTTAAATAATGTACTACTCTCTAATGAATTTTTAAAGACTTGAAAAAAAAAAAAAACTTGAAAAGTTAAACTTCACCTACCTAAGAAAGCTCCAAAAGACACTCTGCCTATACCTGTTTCATAAAGAGGGAAAACGAAAACGAAAGGATACATTTACAGAAAATACAAAAGTTACATGAAAAAAAACCAGTAGGTTATCTACACAAAAAGGAAAGATTTTAACAGCATTAACCGGATTATTATTGCCTTTCACATGACAATTAGACTATTTTAAACAGCAATTAAACCAAAACATTTTGAAAATATAGAAGTTTTATATTTGGTCATGTTTTAAGGTTGTAAGTAGGTAGGCAGTTCCCTTATACTTGACTTCAAGGTATAATTTACTGTATGAACAACTTGATCAGAACTGTTCTAATGTGAATGAAAATTCACTTCAGAAAATGCAGTAAAGAAGAAACTGGCTGTCACCAATACTAAAGACTTACAGAGGTGAAGCAGCAAGTTCTGCTTTATGACATTCCTGGAAGTCTGGACTAAAGAACCAGTACCTGTATCTGTTCCTGTTTGTTCCTTTCATTTGTAATCTGGCTGTGGAGACTCAGGAATCAACCCAATAATCTCTACTAAAGAGTCTGTGCATCAGTGTCAGAGAAAAGAAAAAGGTACTATTGTAAACTTGAAATAATGTACAAGTACCAAGCCCAGCAGGGTTGTTTCTTCATTAGAATTTGACTCCTGAGAAATCTGGGAAGTAAAGGAACACCTGGGACAGGCAGCGAAGCATTTACTGATTAAAAAAATAATTATATAATGTAAATACACTACCCTAGTATTGGACATGTGGGATATGAGAGAGTGAAAGCAGACCTATGAGACTCCTAGAAACTACCAAGTAACATTTAATTCTGCTATGAGAAGTGACAACTGAAGGGCAACTCCTTACTTATCAGCTCCTAGAAAACAGAGGGAAGGAGCTGGATTCAACCCCCTCTGAGGTATAATCACAATTTTCATACATATATATTTCTGTAAAAGTTACATTTGTAAAATCACACTAAGATAGCTACTTTTACTGAAAGATAATTTGATATAAAAAAGAAATATGTAAAAATTTGATGCTCAGATCTTTGACTGCTAAGATTCGTAGTTAAAATGTACTCTTTCATCTTGTGACTATGAACAATCAGAACCTTAAGACACAGTATGGCATACTGCAATTTAATTCAAAGCAAGCTTAATATAAACTTAATATAATTGTGAAACGATGATTCTTATATAAAGTATCTATCCTAATAGCCTTCTGCCTCATTCTCTAGCAATACTTCACCTCTTGTGCATTGGATCTAATGAGGTCCACTTGGTCTGGCATACAAAATAATTCACCAACTCAGTGAAATAAACTGGTATTTTTAAATCATATCCTTTTCAATAGTGCAAATCTCAAAAGCCAATTTAAGGTGTGCAGTTTGGTCTCTTGAGATCAAATCAAGGATGGGAAAAGCATGCGTGGTTTGAGTAAAGTTTATCATCTAGAGAAGTGACACTAACAGGAACAAAGATTGTCAGACTCTAGGAGAAAAGGACAAGAGAATATTTTAACCCAACATTAATTAAGCCCAATTTCATCTCAGTTGTATTTCTTATGGAGAAAGTTGTATTTCACAAAGCATAATGTCATCTATTCTTAATAAAAAAATACTAAAAATATAAAGCACAGTTCTTTGCAAAAATACTTTTGCTATTACTCACCAAAGTATTCATTTAGAAATGCAAGAGAGGCCACATAGCAGCCAAGACTGAGGAATTCAGCCACCACCATTAACCAGTGCCACGTTCGTATGGTCAGTGCAACCATCAAGAGCTCAGTCAAGATTAGGGCGGTGAAGGAAATGGCAACGACATGTACAAATTCAGATTCAAAAAGCAGCAGGGCTCCATACATCAGAATACCACCTAGGAGAGGCACACAAAGTACACATGAAATTTCCATGTACCAGTTTTTAAAACTGCACACTGAACATCTGATTGCTTATTATGAAAACTTGCCCAGTAATTTTTTTTAATAAGGTAACATTGCTCTTTCTAAAAAGAAGTGATATTTACTGTACTTTGTGCATGTGAGATAAAACAACCAAATTAAAGCTGTAAAGAAATAAAACTACTAGAAAATTAAACACCTTTTAGTGCAATATATCTGATAAACTGTTAATTAACCTAATTTTGTCAAGTGCTACAAATAAATGAGATATTGTTGAAAGTGTAATTACTTTTAACTGATTACATAATTCAGATTTCTTCAACAGTACTTCTGTCATTCTATGAAAGAAAACTACTGTGTAAATATATGCAATGTGATAAGCACTCATTAAAATTTTTCTGGATTAGCATTTAATTAAAAACATGTCCTTTTTTAGGCGACATGCATCAATAAAAATACCAATCCACACTGTGTTTTGAATAGGCCTGGCACACTACAGGAATATCGATTTACGAGATAAACAGAAAGCAATATATATAACTGCTGATGAAATGTTAAGCTTTGGGAATTCAACCTGCAGCTGAAAAACAATATTGCTAATAGCAGACAAAAAATTCTCAATTCAGTAAAATTAGGACTCTCTCATACCTTGGTAAATACTGATTAAAACCCAGATGAGGAAGGTCTTAAATGACAAAGATCTTCCCTAAGGGAAACAAGTGAGAGGATGGTTAAACACGACTTCAAAAAAAAAAATCTACTCAGTTCATATATTTTTAATAGTTAATCACTAGAGAGACATTTCACAAGTAAAATAAGCAGTCTTTGAAGAACTATAAGCTAAAAAGCTTCTACTTGTTTTTATGATTCGTCATTGCAAACTTGTATAGAAATCACACAAAGTCTAAATTTGGTGGTAGGACAGTTAAGGCCTTGAACATACTTCATCTTGCAATGCTCTGGCTGGTTTTCAGAGGGATAATTACAGTAAAACAGGTTTATTTTTTATTTAAAATCGTTTTATGTCTGTTTTGTAAAACATAGTCTTCAAGAAAAATAGCATTATGTACCTACTGACCTAAACCTCAAGCAAAACCGTAGTTATTAGTCACTTTTAAATGTTGGATAAACTATTTGCATTCACAGGATAAGCATATGAGTAAGTTTTCAGCAAGTAACTATTACCAAATACATTTTAAATCTTCTTGTGATTGTGAATGTTCTAGACTGAAACGTATGCATAAATCAAAAAAAAAAATGCCGTACATGTGCATATGACACTTGCATTCTGTGAGGATACTGATGAAACGTGTCAGAATTGCAGAGTTGAAAGGATATACATTTAAAAGGCTAAAAAGGCAAATAAAACAGCCATTTTGGCACAAAAGAAGTGATCACTGGAACAGGGCAGAATGAGCACTTCACAAAGAAATGTGCATCATTGCTGCAGAAAGTGATGAATTAACTCTATTATTTCAGTATAAACTAAAACATTTTCTTGGATAGAGTTCATGGCAAGGTGCTAAGGACGTTTTCATAATTCAGTATATAGTCTAGAATGTTGGTAACAGACTGAACATATGGGAAAAAATTCTCGTTCAAGCACAAAAAAACATTAGTTTTTTTTCTCCTATGAGTGCCTACTCATTTTCCTTTGAGTACTGGACACTGCTTCCGCCTTCAACCATAGCTCCCAATTAGCGAAATTTGCAAAATAAGAATAAGATGAAGTTTTGGTTCCCCTTTATGGAACTAGCTTCTAATAAGTCACTCCTGAGCCTCTAGGGAATGCTGCACAACAGGCTGTGAATCACTTTCAGATGGAAGCAGGGAGTCCTCATACTTCCTTTCAAATTTTCATCAGCTTTTTTAGCTATAACTCCACAGGAGCCACAGTAACAGTAATACTGAATCAGTGTCTCCTCCAGGGTATGTGGCCACACCTGTCTCTCTGAACCTTGTTAATTCTCTCTTCTTCTTGCACCGGAGCAAGAGTCTGTCAATGACTTGTGCCAATATATCTTATTCTTTTAAAAATCTAAAAAGCATTTTCATCACTAGCATATCCCAGAATAGAAACCAATTCCTAGGAACACAATTATAATCCACATCAATGCGTGTTTGAGTAAGACTAGCTGAACAGCACTGGTAGAGATTTGCATTTAGAGTCCGTAATTTGAAAAATGATGTGCAGAAATACATAAGCTTCACAGTGTCATGACTAAGTCAGCATGATCATAAATTGTTGCAACAAACACTCACAGTAAGATTACCTCGTAATAGTGAAGTCAAATGTGGCACACAAATAACTTTTATGTGCTACTAATCCATAATCATTCACTGATCATCATCTGCCCCACACAATGGTCTGAACTGTACTCTCCAGTTTCTCCACATTCTTTTTCTTTCTTCTGAAGAGAAGTATTTGGGTTCTACTTATTTAATATTCATAGAGGTGCAGCATAAGCTGGGAAAGCCAGTGATTCAGCATCTCCAAGAACTGTCATTTAAGCCTAAACAAAAAAACTGTGCTTGTATTCATCTAGCCATCCTGAACAGTTTATGAGTATGGGTTAACTTCTATCTTTGGAAATAAGATGCTTCCAAGTTCCATCAACAAGTTTCCACAGTCAAGCTTACAACCGCCTTTAGCAGGTGTAAGGCCATGCTTTTTTGAGATTAATCATAGGCTGAAATCTCACAAAGAAATATTAAAAATTCTGAGGAGGAGAAAGAGAGAATCAAGATCTCCAAGAGATAACAAAAAATTGTCCCAGACTAACATAGCTAACAGCCAACTTAGTACAATTAAAAAGACAAAGGCTCTGAAATGTTTGGACCCTCTTCAAATACAGTCTGCTTTTGAACTTTTACACATCTTCAAAGAATCTACTATCCTTAAAAAGAGTATCTGCTTCTGCCTTGGATCATAACTTTTCTAGCTGACAGTTTACGATGGAGCAGAAGTACTTTTCAAAAAAAGTTACGAAAACAGAATCTTGATATTTGTTTCACTTTTGCAGGTAAAGAAATGATACACTTTAATTGTTTTGCAGGTATATGCAAACACACAGGAAGGAGTATCTACAGATGATCCAGTTAGCATATAGCAGTTATTGATATCTGTTATTTAAACAAAGTCAGCTTTTGGAGAGGTCAGTAGTAATTTCTGAGGACTGGCAGGGGGGGGGGGGACAGGGGGGGGGAGGGGGAGGCACAGGGGGGGAGAGGGGAAGAGGAAATCTGTAAATTAATCTACCAGTTAAAAAGGAAAAAGGAGCTGTGAAAAAATAAGCACAAATAACTCCAGATCAGAGATCCTGGGGCCAGAATGAAAACAGGTTTGACATCAACATACCTTCATGTTTGAATTATTTCAGTCCAACCACTGGTGACTTAACAAAGGTATTAATAAAACTAAGTGGAACATTTGGTACTATGGATTATTTTTGTAGTACAAAAGTATGCATTACATTAATTGTACATGTGTCTTGCATGAAATAACTTAACACAAAGATTGTAAGAATTCCCAGTTTCACACACCGGAGATTTCAGCTTTTGTTCACATCTGAGCACTGAGGACATTCATACCTTTGTGAGATCCTTATAAAGTTCTGGATATAGCAATGCCATTTCTGGCTTCACATCCTGATCCAATACTAGAGAGAAGACTGGAAACATAGTATATATGGTTGCATACCTAGGTGAAAAGAAAGCACATAAATTGACACTTATGTATGATAGGATTTTAAACTGATCTACTGAGATAAATTTTTTTTTTTGTGTAAGTGGAATTAAACTGGTTCTTCTACCCAGTACTGAGACAGCTTACCAATACAGCTTTATACATGCAACCTGCTCTTGTGCTTCTGGGAGCTGCCAGTCGTGAGAAGTTGCAGAGCTTTTATACATTCAAGACCAGTAAATATATTTATTTCTTATATATATGTCACCCGAGCTTATCGCCTGTTACCATACTCCCTGTGCACTTGTACTTTGGACAACCAGTTCAAAGACCTGTCATTTAAATTAATCCACATACGATGGCATGAAAACCAAAGAAAAAAAAAAGCACTATATTCCAGACATCAGCATATAGGTAGGTGGATGAACAAAAGTTTTAACAGCTCTGTAAGTGGCTTTGGATCTTAGTATGCACATGCCAGATGTATATTTTAGTATGTACTTTCCTAGAATTTAGCACAACTATTTACAAACAAACATTTTGGAAAGGTCTACTGCTTGCCTCTGCAGACTGTGGTATAATCAGACTGTGATTTGACTATGATTTAAGTTACTATTGATTTAAGTTGTTACTGTTTAGAAGGAGTATAAGCAGCAGCTTTTAGGACAAGAAGGGGCAGAAAGCAGGGACAAACACGAATATATGCATACCCCTCAGGTGTATGACTTGGGGAACTGTATTACTAAAGCAGCTTCTACCAACAATACCAGGGTGCTCCTAATCCTGCATACATTCACCTGAACGGAAATCTATGTGGCAGGCTTGGGTAGTGCACTCTCAGAGGAAATTTCATAGTCAGTAGCATCAGCTCCATTTTTAACAGAAAAATCTGTGATTCTCACTGAGGCTTGTATGGCAAACTGTTTAACAGCTTGAAACTGGTCTGGGAGATTTCCTCTACTGTTTTCACTCCATATATGAAAAAGGCTATATAATATCTTCTTCTACGGCTCTGCAGATCTCTCTCTTCAGAGAGCTAATAATGAGGCTTCCCCCCTCATATAGTGCATATTCAGCCTAGTTTGACTCTTCTCGTTCCAGGTTTTGGTAGCATACCGATGATACATGCATGAAAAACATGGCAGACAGCAACTATTTATTACCAGATACTGTATTTATTACCAGATATCGTAACTGTTGGTTTTGACTTACCCTACCATTAGGAATCCTTGGTACAAGGGAACAGATGCAAAATAGAAGACTGATGAAAATACAGCCTACAAAAAGCAGGTAATTATAAATATTTAATATCATTCTACATACAAAACATTACAACAAAGAAGAAAATAACAATACTAGTTGATTAAGATTTTGTGACATTTCAAAGAGAGAGACAGTGTTTTTAACTATTCAGAAAACAAAGTTTTAAATACCTGCATAGTTGAAATAATAAGGCCTCGGTGCATGACAAATTGACCAAGAGCTGCTGATCTTTTGTAACTGTTTCGACCATGTACCATCAGCAGCCTACCTATGTGTTTAAATTGTGTGATAGAAAAGTCAGCTGCTAGGGAAGCTTGTTTTCCCTCCTAGAACAAAAAACAAATATTCCAAATATGAAACACAGTGTAAAAGATATGTTTCAAATTTCAAAATTCTAAGCGATAGTTCATTTTAAAAGTCAAGTTTGCTTCTGCATCAGAAATCAACCCTGCAAAGAGACACAAAGAGACACATTTTTTGTACATAGTCTAAGATTGCAGTGGCTGTAACAAGTCTAATTGCCTACCCTGCTTCTTTCAGGTAAATGCTACAAAGTATAGTGTTTTCTGCTTTTCTTGCTTTTTATATTTAAAAAGATAAAGCAGAGGACATAGAAGCGAAGAAAAATATTAGTTCAAAGACCAAGCATTTTTATCATCTTACAGCATACTTTAATTAGAAATTATCAATTCACTACTGTTTAAGAATCAAGCTTCTGATCCCATGTTACTATACTACTATGTGGCACACATTTGACAATGAAACTGTTAACATTACCTTGCCTTCAATTCCAATTCCACAGTCTGCTGCTTGGATCATGCTGACATCATTTCCTCCATCACCTGGAAAATGTCACTGCAATATTCAGCTCTTCAGAGGTTTTACTCTCCTGGCCTTACAGTATTTTAGAAACTGCTTATATACCTTTAAATTCTTACAATTAATCTATGGATTATGATTAATTACTTCAGCAATCAAGACCTCTTCCTGTGGAATAAAGAAGATAACCACACCTTTCTCATGGAATGGCATCTTCTGCTACAGCTACATAATACCTGGCTGTTGATAAAGCAGCCTGGTTTTGTTTCAACTGTTTCTCAACGGTGCCATCTACTGCTTAAGCTTATTACAGATTTTAGCAAATGAAGATCATGCCAAGAGTTACCTATTGCACACGTGCGTTTTCCAGTGTGGTGCTGTAACAGTTTCACAATATGAGCTTTTTGGGTGGGAGAACATCGGCAGCACACTACAGCGGGACACTGACAAGCCAACTCTACAAATTCATGCTCATAATACTTCAGACAAACCTAAGGAAAAAATACTCACATTTACTTACGATTAAATACTACTACACGTAGTCTAACACAAAACCACAGTATAAAGAATTCTTTTATGAAGTTTTGCTTTCATAACATCCATCTGGGAGAAAAAAGACACGTTCTCTTTCTGTGGCTTTATTATTTTAAACTGACAGTCTCTTTCATCTAGAGAGCCAATGTGCTTTGGGGTTAAAAGAAGAGACAATACTAAAGCATGTCACATACAAATTCCGTTACCATACAGAAAACCAGAGAACCAATAACATTTGCTCATCTAGAATACATATCCTCTAAACTAGCACTCAGTGAAAAACAAAAGTATCTCCAAGGACAACTTAAAGTATGGGCAAATATTGGAAAAAAAGTTTAAGAGCATAAAGATACTGGTAGTTTATTTTTTGAACATAAGCATATATATAAATGTAATTTGACAGAAACCAAGTTCTTACCTCAAGTGAGTCCCCAGATATCACCAAGGCACAGTCATGCTTCCTCCTAAAGGCATTTAGTTCTAAGTGAGCCTCTCCTCGAGTGGCAACCTTCAATAAAAAACACTCACTTAAAAGATTTTGCTATATTCTTAAATAAATCAATCAGGTTTTGAGAACTCATACCCAGCTGGCCTTGGTTCTTCCAACAAATGCTTTATCCCAGTGCAAGCCCAATACCCATGGGATGTGACTGCAAGCTTCAAATCTTACGGAGTGAAAAAGTAAGCCTCAAACAAGGAAAATCTATGTAGCCAGCTTAACTGGTTCCTCAGCAAAGTAGACCAGGGCTAAAAAATTAGCAAATTAATGACATTAAAATACCTTAAGTTCAAGCTGACCTGAGTCTTTCCATCTTGGCAGGGCTAGAGAAAAAATAGACAAAAACCCCAAGCAAATGCCAAAACATTTATTTATTAACCAGTAAAATACGCAAAATGTTCATATTAATAGTTCCTTCAGCTTGAGTAAGTAGACACAAATTTCAAAAGGCACATAAAAATGCTCACTAATACAAAGCCTTTTGGATCTTGCATAAGTATGCAAGCAGGATCAAGTGGCATAATACAAAAGAACTACATCACACTTTCATCTATGTAATTATTGTTTCAGAAAGGCCCAACAGTGAAATGCAGAAAATAGCCAAAGGTTACCAAATAGATTTTGGTAGAACACAGAACATAAAAAATTTATGTTATAACCAGATTTTGAGGAGACGGGCAAGTTTTGAGGGTTTTTTTCCAACAGAAGATCAATGTATTTTAGAGCTAGCCTGGAAAACAAAGTTCCAAGCACAGAATGAAACACAAACTCTGATTACATTTCTAATTTTGGCTCTGTTAGCACTTTGATTAAATAGCATTTAAAATATATGAGTCTTAATTACACTGAACATGAAGTTTTGTCTTTGGCCCACTACTACCCAGAATCAGATGCAGTCCAAAGACCTTTCTCCCTCCAGATGGGCTCTACTACACATAAAATTTTAATTACATTAAAAAGCCCCTGCAAGCAGAAAAACCCCTACACATGCCCCAATTCAGAATTTCTTTCCTCCTTTTTCACAATTAAACATGTAAAGAGAAAGCTCCTTATCTGCCAACTATTAGGAACCCCAGATTGCATTGGCCCATTATAATCGTTCTGCATTACAGAGATTAAGAGATGTCAGCACTTGGCACAATTGCCCCCTACCTTTTACCTAACAGTTCTTTTTTTTTAAATTTGTAAATACCTCTAGAACAATATATCAGTTAATTTCATTACAAAATGAAGAAGCTGAGACTTCCAAGAATAAAAAGGAAGAGTGTTAAAACCAAAATTCATCTTTTTCAGAAGCCAAAGTAGTAAATAATTTTGTACTTACTAATTTTTAACTCAAATAGAAGCGTTAGAATGCTTGGTATTTTCTTACATTAATCCTGTAGTTATTTCTTTGCAACAAATAGAGCCACAGAAATAACTGTATAAATCCATTTTCTAACTAATTTAAAACTTTGCATACTCTAAGTTAACATAGTTTTATGCTGATCTTTTACTACCAGTTGAGGTAATGAAAATAAAAATCTGACTCAACTAAATAGATTTTGTTTGGGAAGACTTAATTTGTGGTGTTACAACATGGAAAGGTCAACAAAAATTGATCTGAAGTTTTATCAGAAGCATTAATAATTTAATTGCAAATAGTAGTCTGCAGGGCCTAATTTGCCATTCTGATGCTTCAGAAGAAACCACATTTACATGTAAATTATATTCATATAATTATTTCTGTAGGTGCAAGTGGTTCATTTAGAACAAAGACAGACATATTATGTCTGATCACACAGCATCAATCAATGTCTGGAAAATCTATTTTTGTTTGGCTTCAGTAGAGTTGAGCTATGCAAATATAACCAAAATGTACAGAAAAAGATATTCAGTTTACCTTTCTAACAATTATCTTCAACAGTCTGTTAATACAATGCAAATATATATCATGATATTAAAAAAAATTCTTATACTGATGTTGGCATCACAGTTTAATTCAGGATTAATTCTGCTTGAGTCTAAAGAATTCTATTAATGAAAATGCTAGAACAAGCAAGAACCACATTCAGATAGCCTAAATTCCTGGACAGTCTTTCCTACTGGCTCAGCACCTCACATAGACCCCTCCCCATCATTATTCAGAGGTACCTTACTATGTCCATTGTAGAAAGTGAAGAGTGTAAAACGTGTGTTGAACCTGGGTCACCCAAACATGGCTACAAACATTTCTGTAGTATATCAACAAATCTAGAAACAAGCACCCTTAAACAGAAGCAATGCTTTGTAATTCTACAACCTGAAGCAACAACCTAAATACTAGTCCCTTGACCATTATTATGACACTCAGTACAATAACCCATCAATTTTCAACAAGCAGCCAACTACTCATCAAATAAAGCAACATTGTTATTAGCTGTCCTTTGATGAACCAACAAAAATTTGGAACTATACTTACGGGTCTGAAAATATGAATATCTTGAGTCCTAGACACTAAGTGAGAACTTTTCGCAATGCAAGTTGCTGTCTCCAGTTTATCTCCTGTTAACATCCATATCTGCAAAATAATGTAACAGTTTACTCCACTGGACATTAATGAGTCTATTCGCCAAATCTAAATGACATCTCTCTCCAACCTTTTTTTGGTACCTTTTGGGATTAGATTACCAGAGAAAATTTACTGATATGTGCATTTTTAACTAAAATCAATGAGCAGTATTTACTGCAACACACAAAGCAGAAAAGAACTGTCTTTACTTCAGGCAGCTCCATTTCCCTTCCTTTCTCACAAGGGCCAATGCTTCAATTCACATGAAGACAAGATGAAACTCTGGGGAAACCCACTGGCATAGCTGAACAGCAGGGAAAGCATAAAAAGCCTTTCCCTATGGCCCTGATACTACCTTGATCAAAAGAGTGAGGATACAGAAAACTACAAGAGAGATAACATTTGTCAGCAAAATGATGTGACACAACAGTCTGTGACCCTAGTGAGAATCCATCAGAAAGCAGCCGCCAGGCAATGAGACAGCATATTCTGAAGGAAGAACTACAGTCCCAATGCTCCAAAGAGACCCTGCCCACTGACCACAGAGAAGTGGGATGAAGGCATTAAAGTTTAACGAATAAGGTTGAGGATATGTCTGTTCTTAAAGTGAGACAACGGTCTCTCCCTCAACCCCTTAACACCAAGAAAGTTGAAGGACATCTGGATGAAATACCATAAGCCCTAGACCAAACAGAACAGACCACACAGGAAGAATGGCTTAATCAGGAGTTATTACTGGATAGTTACTAAGTTAACAGTTGCAATTTTATTAAACTGTAAGCCCCTGTGTCCCTCTTTTCCTGTACATCTCAGGTAAGATTCTTTTTATTAGTACCCATGTGCGTCAATGAATGGACAAGACTCATGTTTTCTCATCAGTCACTGAGTAATCTATAATTTTATGATCAGTCTACAGCTACCATTGTGTTTTCAGCCTACTATAATGTTGGTTGTAATTAAAGTCACAACAGTTTTAAAATGCTCCTAAAGCCTAGAACTAATCATTAAAAAACCAAACAACTAAAAACTGTCACACTGTTCTATTCCTATTTGTAGCAGGATATACCTATCAGAAGTGATCACATATAGAAGAAATATCAAGAGCAAATGAGAAAATACTATACATGAAGTACTAGTATGTAAGTACTTTGCACTAGTCACACCATAGTAAGAAGAAATTTGATGTAATCATAAGGCTTTAATCCATACATGTATTTTTCTAGTTGTGCACACCACTGCTAATTCACCTGAAAGCCTTTGGGAACCGGGAGTAATTGAAAACAGACTAACAAAGTAGCAGACATGGGAAGGGGCCTCTGGAGATTAGCTAGTCCAGCTGCCCTGTCAACTACAACAGGTTGCTCAGGACCACATCAAGATAGTTTTGAACATCTCCAAAGACGGAGACTCCACAAACTATCTGGGAGACCTGCTCCAGTGTTTGAACACACAGTAAAAAAATGTTCTTGTATTCGAGTGGAACTTCCTTTATTTCAGCTTGCATCCATTGCCTCTCGTGCTTTCACTGTGCACCACTGAAAAGAGCCTGGCTCTGTCCTCTTTGCACTCTCCCTTCAGGTATTTACAGACATTAGTAAGATCCTCCTGAGTCTGCTGAACTTCACCCTCTCGTAACTACTGTTCATGGCCAAGGCTGTCCCCTCAACCAGCTTTCACATCCTAACCAATGCCTCCTTGTTTGTTAGTATGAGGACTAGCAGAGCATTTCTCCTGGTGGACTCCTCAATCACCTGTGTCAGGAAATTACTGTCATTGCACTCCAAAATTCTGCTGGTTTCCTTGTGCCCTCCTGTGTTGCTCCTCCAGCAGATATTGGGGTAGCTTAAGTCCAGCACAAGGACCAGCACGTGCAAATGTGAGGCTTCTTCCAGTTGTCTGAAGGCGGCCTATTCTACTACTTCTTGATCAGGCATTTTGTAGCAGACACTAACCATAATGTTGTCCACATTGGTCTGCCCACTAGTTCTAACCCATAAACTCAACTGGCTCATCATTTGTCCCAGGGCAGAGCTCCATGCATTCCCACTCCTCTCTCACTCAAAGGGAGATTTCCCATGCTTGCTGTAAAGCCAAATAGCTAAAAAATTGGCTAAAAATCCAATTGTATCTGATTCAGTTTAACCAATGCAACCAAATCAACACACCTTTTCTGTGCAGTTTGACACTCTGCTTCAAGCAAAATGTATATAATCTTGCCCACTTCCCTCAGATACTGCTCATATCTTTACTTCAAACCCCTTTTCAAATAAATCTATTACTTCTAAATGTGCATAGCCTGCTTATGAACAAAACACAGCACAAACTCTTGTGCAAAGCTTTTGACACTGTCCCTTTAACATGACTCAAACAAACTCTGAATTCTAGTTCAAACAATTCACCTTTTGATCTTTGCTGAGACTTCTTGTGAGTGCCAAGCCTGAAAACATTGTTATCATACAGATCTTGTGCCAAACTCATTTAGCATCAGCTAGGAGAGTTTACTGTGGACAGTCAGGAGATAAATGACTGGGAGTCACAAACATTTATCCATTGGTAGTTTTCGTACAAATGTAAGCTTAAGATCAGTGAAACCTGCGGCGGACAAGGGAACTTCGTGCATAGTGTCTTGTTTGTGCTAGCTCATGCCCAGAATGTGCTTAGGACTTGGCGTATTTCTTATTTTGAATTAACCCGAATATAGACAAATATAATTAATGTCTTTAATGTTAAAAGTTAAGAAACGATAACCTGTAATGTCAGCAGTATGTGTTTAGTACCTTTATTCCAGCATTTCTTAGCATCTCTAGAGTTGGTCTAACATCTGCTTGCAGCTGATCTTCTACTCCAGTGAGACACAGCAATTCCATTTCTCGCTCCAAACTCTCTACGACAGCAGCAACTTTCAGGTTTCTATCATGTATGCTTAACTTTGCTTGGTTATATCGACTCTGTTTGCACAAACACAAAACCACTTAGAGTTTGCTATGACTCATAAAGTATACATTCAGTCTATCAGTCAGTTATAATATGGATTCATTAGGCTAAATGTTTGTCTTTAAATATCTTTAATGAAGAACAGGATTGAAAGAGCGAATTATACTTTGCACCCAATGTTATGCATGTTTTTTCTGACAAATCACCCAAGAGAATGCCTTCTGAAGAACTATTAAGAATTAGGTATCACAGCATTTAAGCAGGAACTGTCCTTATCTTTGAGGGCAGGTAGATTTTTTAGGTCATGCTGAAGCTACAGAAGTAATGTGACACTGGCTTCCGGGAAAACTGTCCAGTCAAATAATCAAGCAAAACAGTACCCTATGTATGACTGCAGAACAATCACTATCAAATGACAAAATCTCTAATATATTGTGTGCCATACCTCAACTATCGATATTTTAAATATGAATCATCTTTTTTCCCATCTTAATGGAATTTAAAAAAAAAAAAAAAAAAAAAAAAAAAGAGGAATGTTCCCCTTGAAGTAACTAAACACGGTGAAGCACAAGATCACTCTTGACCCTTCATACCTCAAAATCTTGATACTGTTCTTCAGTCAGTGATTTTTTGGCAACAACCAGGGTACGCAGTCCTTCTCGTGCCATATTACCACACTAAATGGACCAAACCATAGAACAGTTATGCAAATATTCAACCATATGGACACATTTTATACTATATGCTCACAGGGGATATCTGTACTACAACTTTTGGTGTATGTTTAGACTCTTAGGTTATTTTGGAGAAGCCACAAACAGAATAAAGTGCAATTATACTTCAGGTCCCCCAAATGAAGTGGCATGCTATTGGTAAGTCAACTAGATTTCCTCTCCTAGCTTAAAGAAAATCTCTTTTAGGTTGAAGCTTTGAAATAAATTAAAACTATTTTTGAGGCACATAACAGAGCTATATTTTCTTTTTCCACTGAACATACCTCTTACCAGAAAAATATCTGCATGTTAAAAATAGCCATGGAATAGCATGTCTTAATGAAAAACAAGGCTGTCCAGTGCAAAACACTTATTGATTTGACCTCATAAAGCTAAATAAATTAAACAAGTATTTTACAATTAATTGTGCATCATTATCGCCAAAAGTAATTTTTATGACATTTTGCTAGGTCTTGAGGGAGTTTAATTTATTCATGTCCCTGAATAAATCAAACTGCCCTGCAGCAGATATTGATTCATATTGCCAATACCATTATGAACATACATGGTGTAATCATTGTATTAACATATTGTCTGTATGTAGGGTCAAAATAAGATGATTGCTGGTACCTACTAGAGCCGCATAGCGAAAAATATTAATCAGTTTTGAAATTCAGTCATTAGCTATTTTATATTAAATTTAATAAATGTGGCAAAAAACTATTCCAATTTGGCTGCAACCCTTATTAAACTTCGTAATTCATAACATACCTCACTGTAGAATTTGATAAAACAAGGGCATTTCAGGATAAATAGGTTTATAGCAGAATACTTCTCAGCAGTAATTAGGTTTTATGTGAAAGGTCAGTCAATGAAAAACAAATTTCCTTGTTTTAAGCAGGAACATGTTCTGCTCTGACTACCAGCTTTGCTTTTCCTGTGAGTTATTCAAGAATTGGAAATAATTATAATATCTTAAAACCCATTCAGGATATATGTAACAATTTTAAAACCCACTACTGCATTGGCTCAGGTTTTCCTTTAAACCTATTCCAATAATACCTGATATTTTGATTTAGAATTTTTAGTTTTTAAAAAATTTTAATCTTTATAAATTTTGATTTTGTGTCTTACCTCTTCTTCTAACCAATCGTTATACTGTACAATAGTGGACATTGCAACATCTGCACCCTTCATGTAAAATGTAATTTCTCCTGAAGATTCATCCTAAAA
This sequence comes from Egretta garzetta, assembly GCF_000687185.1. Lineage (NCBI taxonomy): Eukaryota > Metazoa > Chordata > Aves > Pelecaniformes > Ardeidae > Egretta > Egretta garzetta. The sequence goes on from NW_009259588.1 coordinate 1,362,838, forward strand.
TTTTACAAAATAAATAGAGGAGAAAAAAATCTTTATACACTCAAAACAATTACCTATCAACAACCTAATTGCCTTCTGAACTAGTCAATGGATTATAATTTACCTTGCCAAGAGGTGGGCAAGTTTTATTACTTGATATTGCTACTTCCAGTATCTCTGATTCCACCGAGATACATATTCCCATATAAGAGGATCAGTCAATGTGAATAACAGATTCTCAGCACCCCTAAACTGCCCGTCTAAATTTTAAAATATCACTGTTATGCCCCCTCTAACTACTATTTTGTTTCTTTGGTGGCATACACTATCTAACCCCCATCAGAAAGTTTGCTCCGTATCTTTGAAATACCCACGTAATTAAAAATTTACAAACAGCTTAGCATAAATGCTTGTTACAGATGTTTTAATGATGGAACATTCATTGTATATTCAGAGAATTCACAGGCAGGCAAATATAATCCAAATCAGCAGTTTCTGAGATATGGTCTGTTGCAGAAGGAATGGATTAGTCTGATCTGCAAGCTTCTTAGAATATCTCTGAACATGTGACTGTTAAGCAAGCTCTTAGAGCCAACCTCACCTAACGGAATACACGCTTGCCAAGGTCTCTCCAGACCTGAACATGCACATATTGTGCCTGAAGTATCCTTGCCTAAGGCTGATGGCACGCTTGGCTTGTCATCACAGGCAAATAAAAAATGGGATGAGTTTGACACCTATTTAACTGGGACTTGGCATTGATCTAACAATGTTGTCTGACGCTGTTCTGCTACAGCATCTGATTTTAGGTAGGGAGAAGGTGAAAGTATGTAGTGCAGATGGCTTAACATTCACAGAGGTTTAAACCTTCCTTTTAGCATGGTGTTGTGGTTTCCTTTCATCTGCAGTTTTAATGATCATTACTATGCTCTCAACTGGGCATCTAGGAGACAACTAGCACACATCTCATAAATCTTAGACCCTGTGGGTTGCGCTGTGTATGCACACCAGTTTAGCAGCAGCACTAGTAGTACAGAAAGATGCTAGATACTACCGTAAGAAATTTCAGCCGTTAATTTATCCCTTGAAGGGGCAACATATTCTGTACCAAGGAAACAAATGGAAAACTAAAAACAAAGGCTTAAAGGCAACTTGCAGCATCAGAGGCTAAGGGTGAAGTAGGGGAATTAACACGTCCCCACATAAGAGAAGAGTTTTTCTGTTACAAGCTCTCTACAACATTAGGTTAGCTTGATTTTTCTACAGTTGCTTGCCTAGTATTTCATGTGAACCTGTGTCAAAGGCATACTTTCAATTTGGAAATCTTGTGAAATACATTCCCTGATGGATCAAGTTTCTATTAAATGTTATAAACATTCAGTGAAACCATTTTTTTGAGAAATAAAAACCAACACCCAGAACACCCCCAAAATTACCCTGACTATGATCCCCATGCGCTTGCTCTCAGAAGTGAAGGGAAAGATCTGCAGAATATAGTACGTCAGAATGTGTCCACCAGGGGTCTTCAGCTGCATTGAGGTCAAATCCCTGTTAACCAGAGTGAGACCGACACTCTCTGTCCATTGCACCAGAGCTACCTAAAGGAAGAAAAAGAGACACATGTTTCAGTGTGAAAGGTCTATTATACTGTTATATAAATTAGGCTAAAGCCAAACAACTGTTGCTAGGGTAAAAGTCTAAACTCTTCCAAGAATCTAGGGAAAAAAACCCATGTGAATAGCAGTAGACCAAGTACAAAATCTTAATACACCAAATGAGTATTTTTCCTTCAGAAAGCTTACAAAAACTCTTATGAAGAATATAAAAACTAATTTGAACTTATTCTTGCAAATCAGGTATCTAGAATATATTGTTCAGAAATAACAGTTCTAATAAGAAACACCATATATATTTTTTTTTTTTTCAATGATACTTAATGGACATGCAGTAGAAATTATGCAAAACCAGAATACCATTTCTGTACCAACGACATCACTATGTAAGCAAAAGATTTTGGGAGTATTTCCATATAAAACATTTTAGTAGATCTACAATTACATACAAGTTGAGACATTGTAATATGTAGTAAATAGGTAGGCAAAGGATCTTATTTTTAGCTTACTCTGTTCACTTGCATAATTTTATTACTTTGTTTCGACAATAATATAACTGAGTTCTTACCATATCAAATGAGATGGAAACCAAGCTTACAATACTGTATCCCACAAACACGCTTGTAACAGTCCCTTTTTCAAACCTAGAAATGCTACATTATACAATAATCACTATTAGCTACCACTACATGGCATCTTAAATGCATGCATTAGAGATTTTTTAATTTTGCTGCTTTAAACGGCATGACATCTAACTTCTATTTTCTTCTGCATTATGCTTTAAATAACGCACTAGATATTTTTCTATCACCACCACTGTGTAGCTTATTCCTTAAAAAAATTAAACCTTTAGGAGAACTGCTTTACTGAGAGTTTATATACAAGCCATATTCCGTATTTGAATGGGAAGTTTCTGATAAAAAAAATCTCCTCCTCAATTCTATTTTTATTTTTCCAAAAGCTAATCAGTATTGGAAACCAAATGTTTAAATTACTAAAAAGGTAATTATAATTAAGTTCACACAATTTTATGGAACCTACCTCTGCTACGAATCTCAGGTAAGATGAAAAAAGTAAAAAGCAAGGAGTCTGATAAACAACATGCAAGTAGTAAAATTCCTAGATAAGTTCAACAGATATAATGACTAATACTCACTAAGAATTTCACCCAAAGCAAGTAAATCACCATAGCTTCTATGAAAATTTAGAATTGGGAAAAAAAAAAAAAGTGTGAACCCCCTATGAAACCTGAGTAGGGCCATCTGTGTAAGCACCACCAAATGAAAATATAGCGAGATGTGGTTACAGAAGAGAAAAGAACACACTTTGGAAAACACCATTTTAAAATCACGGAAAAATCACAGGAAGTCTTTTTAGAGATTTTTCTTCTTCAATAAAAGTACCATATAAGCTGTAAGTGATCCAATACTCCCAAGGTTAATTTTCAATTTTCACAGTGAAAGGTTACTATTACATTCTGACCTGTAAATTGCATCTTTCTACTAACACCCTATCATCTTGTTTGTGTCCCTTTGCAGCTAGGACTTAAGTGTTCTATATTTGGTGACTCACATCTGTTTATTATTTTGTTTATGCTTGGCTTCACCTACCATTTGAATTAGCATTTTGCAGCACAGTCATTTTGGATTCTTATACCTGGTCTACACACAACTGCATATATTTTTTTCTTTTAAATTGATCAGTGCAAATACCATAGCAGAAATAGTCAATAAGGCTCATGAGTCAAATAGATGCCTAAAAGGCAACTGAACAAACTTGAGAGCAAGACATGTAGTTTGACTCTCATCATTCAGAATGAATCAGAGCAGTTAGATCTTAATAGCATCCAGAACATAGCCAGACCTTACCATTAAATATCTGAAGCTTTTAGAATATACAAATTTAAAAAAAAAAAAAAAAGTATTTCACAAATGGCAAGAAAATCTAAATTATAAATGTTAACAAATAAATATATACTGCATGGCTGGCTATTCAGAGTTCAAAAAAAGGATTCTTAGTTAAATCTCTCTTCTTGAGGTTTCCCCTCTACAAGTACATTCTCTTCAATACATTTCTGAAACCTTACATTAAAATGGTCTTGCAATCTAGCGTGCATACATCAAGAACCCCTAGCATGCCAGGTAAACACTGCAGTTGTGGCTTCTACAGAGCCTGACGTATTGGATGGAGTCAGATAAAGCAATCAAAGGTTGGACAAGCATAAAAAGTCTTTGCTGGTGATGTTACCATTTTGCTTTAAAAAAAATCCATTCTGATTATAGTATTTATTTGCTGATAACCATTAATTTCCTAGCACACACACAGGATGAAATGTATCAAGTTTGCTGAATCCAGGTTAGGGACTTGAGTATTTTGTGGATCTTCTAAGGCTCAGCACCAAGCTTCTCATCTATGGAAGCTGGCTGCCAGGGAGACAAAAGTACATTGGTAGATATAGGGTCCTCCCACTACTGAGACACAGGTGTGCACCCTGAAACCACTAACTGTGTAGTGTTCCCAGGACAGATTATGTTGGTGGAGTTGAAGAGAACTTCTGTGGTTTCGAACTTGCTAGTTGTCTTCCTCCTCGGTAGCAACCCAAAGGGTAAAGACAGCTATCTATCTGTCCCATGACGAGGTCAAAACAGCAACTTCCAAGTTAGGAATGAAGGTAGCAAACACTTGCATTATGAAATGGAAATGCAGATCTGACAAAAGCTACTGAGAAACACCTCTTGTTTAGTGTTTCTTACCCAGAATCTTTCAGCTGTTTCTATTTGCTACATGCCCACTGTTGAGCTCTGGTTGCCTCTGTCAGCAGTCTCTCTCCACTAGTGGCCAGCCAACCCTCAGAGCTTCCATAGTTCACAGCCCCAAATATCAAACCCTTCAATTACCCCAGCACAGTTTTCCATTCAATGTCAAATTCAGAAACTTCATAAAGAAACACTCTCAACTCAAGCAGTAACTGTGTGACCCACAAGGTAACCTACAGCAGTACCAGCTCAGGAGGTAGAAGTAGCTTCTCTGAGCAGGACAGTGCATCTAGCTCGGTTGCTTGAGGAACTTGCTTGCATCTCAAGAGGGGCACAAAGAGGGGAAACTTCAGAAACGCTGTAGTTACAGCCCATGGCAGCTCTGCATACTAATTCCATGTTTTAGGGACATAATCATCCCATTTGTTTAGAAATGTTCATTTACAGAACTAAAATCAAAACAAGCAGCTTATAAATATCTTAGACAGTTTCTACAAAGTTCCATAAAGTACACAAGGTTGACTGACAATGATGCAGATTTTTTCAACTATGGCACCAACTTTTTTTTAATGTAAAAAATCTCTTCTACAATAAGTCCTATTAGCCTATGACTCCCATTTAATAACCCCAATGAAAATAATTATGCAGCAGAAAATGCTACAAACGTCTAAGCATGAGTCAATATTAAAGACGACATGTAAGATGAAACAGATTGTCCACAGAAAGCATTTAAAAGAATCTTTATTGACTTTCAACTCTGAGGATGAAAGAGTTAAGTACCTCCCTGCCCTATCAAATAACAGGAGTTCGCTTCTCTCTGGGGTGGTGTTAGATGGCTTTAGGCCATTCAATCAGTATGTACAGGACTGTTCCTTACATAGCCCAACTCACAGCCCATCTCTGAGTTATCCTGACCTTTCCCTGTGAGGGTGAATAACTTAGGCAAGGAAGAGCGCTCTCACTCACTCTCAGATTAACATCATCTTTAGTTTCCTCTGGACCAACAGAAAAGATCACATACCACCCAGCTGACTTACTAACGTTCAGTTTGGTGAATAGCAACACTGAGTCCCTTTGCTCTGCGGAAAACGTAACGACGTCTAGTTACTTATCATCTTGGGAGCATGATGGCATGAAGATGTCCCAGTTAAAGAAAATTTCATATTGTCACTTGAAAAAAATGAAGCTTGCCTTGCCTTTGGTATTTGAAGCACCCTGCTGAATCCTGAACACCTTCAGTTACTGGATCAATCCTAAAAGGCAGTTACTGCTTGGCAGAAGACCAAAAAAAATGCTCTAAGGCTGGTTTTGCTTGCTTTAGATACTACATCAATCAGGACTAGAACATACAAACCATCACACTGATCCTTTTGAATTCTGGGCTGTTTGGAACTTAGCTGGTCTGAGGAACCTAATCCACTCATTTTTGGTTACTTGACTCAAACATAACCTTTTAGCAATAAAGACAGAATAGCAGTGTATTTGTATGAAAAAAAATATTCAAAACCTTATTTAGACTGGAACTGTCAAGGCCCTGAGTGCACCCTCCTTTCTAGGAGTTTAACCAGCTGTGTTCAAGGCCAGCTCACTGTTACAAGCTGTGATGAAGAAACAGCTGGAAGAAACCTCCATGGAGGCTGCCTCCCCCTTTCACTTGGCTCTCACGCTTGGTCCCAAGAGTGCTACATTGCAGTCACGTTGCAGCTATGCTCACACTTGGCCACATACCCTACCAATCTGGCCCCAACAGGCAGACACGACTTCCTGGCTTTGGACACGCCTCACTGCCATGAGCTTTCCTTGCAATCACCAGACTGTGGCTAATGCTGGTTACTGTCTCAGGACTTAATGATTTGACTTCTTGGCTTCAATTCAGACGTGCCTCATCACCACAGACCTGTACAACAATCTGTACTCTTGACTGTCCCTGGTTTCCATCATGGGACATGCTCTTTTCACCTTGCTTGCGTATCGTGGGGCTGTACATCTCATCACTGAGGCCACTGCCCCTAGCAGCCTGGCTTCCTTTTCCTTGCGGGCCAGCCTGCCATTGCTGCTCCCGAGCAGAAATATCTAACTGCTCGATATTTACAAAGTGTTGCTCAAAACAGTTTATGATGAACTAATTGTCACTGTCGACATACAATATTCCCTTTTGAGCTAACATCAGTTTAAGGAAGGCAGGTTTTTTTCCACCTCCTCCAGCAGCTTGGGACTTCCCCCACAGTTGTGCTGACAACTTTTCTGAAGCCATGCTATGAACCTGACCACATAAACTGAAAAATGACCCATATAAACAAAGGCTTCAAAGGTTTTGGCACAGTTTGTAGGGTGAGAAAGAAGGACTAGGGATGGAAATTTTGTAAGCTAGTCTTGCTGCTTAGAATTCTCATGTAATCAACCTTCCTTTATTTCTGAGTATTTAAAAGCATCTTCACTTCAGGCAACAGAATCTACTTTCAAAGTCAGGTTGCCGTGTAAGGCATACAGAGGTTAATGTGCGGTATTTTGAAGTTAAGGCTATTGGTTTGGGAACAGGGAAGAAGCAGTGAGAATTTTTTTTTCCACTGCCCAAGTGTTCCCAACAGTTTCTATTTGGATTGTTCAACAACTCACATGTTTCCAATCAGCACTGATTTGTTTATATTTATAAACAATGATTTGATAACTAACATTCGCAGTCCATCACTTTTCATCAAGAAACTTCATAATTAAAATAAAATTATTAACTTAAAAATACAGCTTGATCATGTGAAAAAACTGCCAATCAATATTCATGACAAGCTATGGAGTAGTTATTCTTTGTGGGTCTCGAAGGTCATGAAAGTGATGGTTTTATGCTGAGTGATTTGCTTTTCACAATACATTGACAAAACAACACAATTAGTCTTGCTTCAATAAGCACACACAATAAAATGAATTAAACAATACAACATGTCTCATACATTACAGCTTCACTTTTGTAAACACAAAAGCTGCTTCACTAAGGGCATATCATTTCCCTGTCTGTTTTTAAATGATTGGCTTTGTATTCTTGTAATTAATTTTAGCAACTCTGTTGTCTCTGGACAGAAACGTTGGAATTAAATAACTGACCACACTTTAAGGTAGTATTTAAATATTCAAAATCCTGGAATTAGAAATGCTTGAGAATATAACAGTGCAGGACAAAGCATAACCAATAAATAGCTGGTTTATGAGAGTAAGCAGTCATTAAAAATCGTGACTGATCAATCTTTTCTGACCAAGGGGAGCAAAGGTCTTCAAAGGCTCCTGTTCATAGCATGCCCCTGAATTGCTTGGGTCTGTGACCTTTGAACTCCTTTGCTTTACCTACTTAGCTTATATCCTTTTATGATTGTTCATTACATTACGGTAGCTGGCTTTCTACGGATGAGCTGAACCCACACCTATGATGGCCAAGCAGGAGCTGGTTTCATTTTTTTCAGTGATTTCTCAGTGAATGTTTATTGTTTGCTATGCTACAGCTGTAGAGGACAAGTGACAGACAAATGAAACTTTCCACTCTTTCAGAGAAAATGAAATATTGATCACTTATCATAAGAAACAAAGAGCCTAGCATAAGTAGGGTTCACATTATGAATACAAAATAAGTTACTTATCTCAGGTTACTCTAACAATAGATAAATACATCTTTTATGATGAATGTACCTACTTCGAAATGTGCATACTTTGTTATGGTTATATTTTATCTGTATACAGATGCACACATACACACGCAGATGTGAAGAATTTCAAATGAATCCTCAAGTCAATTCTTTAAGTGTATAGTGTGCCAACGTATTACTAAACTGCTTCTTAGACTTCCCTGCATGGAAGAATAGTTTATACTTACACATTGTTCTCTGCTCTTTATATGCTTTGGTGATAACATGCAATATTATATAATTCAACAGACAACTGTGCAAATAACATCCTCTTTCAAAAGACTGCAATCAAGCCAAATCCATAAACAAAATCTAAAAGAACAGAGTTGTAATGTTGAGAAAGTACAATGCATAAAACTGGTTAAGTCTATTAAATGATAATGTTGCTTATTAACCAAGTATGTTGTGATAGGTCAGTGCTGAGGTTAAACAGAAAACATCAATTGAACCATTTCCCTAAATAAAGCTCCAGGGTGCAATATTCAAAGCACTTTATTCAATAAAAAATGCTTTTAAAATGGTACTTTGGTGATTGGGAAACATTGGCATCATCCGTCAACCTAACTGCAGGAAAGTTCAATAAGCTAAATAATGAACCATTTACATTATTTTCCTTAGGCTCCAGTGATTTGCAAACATTGCATCAATAGAACTCTTTAAAAAATTATGATAAAGACCTGCTAGTCTTTCAACTCTTAGGCTTTTTGCTGTCATCCTGCAATTTTTATGCTGTTTAGATGTTTTTTGCAGCTTCATCTTTTTATAAGACTCCATTTAGCATCAATTTCTCATTATATTAAAGTATATTTGTTCAATATGATAATTTTACCAGTGTTCCAAGCATTATCTTTGAGAAATGAAAAGGAAATTTAATGCTGTCGGTTCTAAAATCCAAGGTTTTTATTTCACTGTCATATAGTTTGAATGTATGAGTCAAAATGATAACCCCCCCCACTATTAAAAGGATACCTGTGCTTTCTCTTCCTTGAAGCACTAACAGTTTCTTTGTCGCTGATTTCTTCTTCCACTTCCCTTTCCACCCTGAGTCCCAGATCTGTCGTATTAGCACTTTATCAACCTCCCTTTTCCTCTTTCCAAGGTCAAATTCCCCACTGTCTTCCCAGGGCACCACTTGCATAATTCTCAAGTCTTACAGCTGTTTCCTTTAGCAAATGTGGGAGGAGAATTGCTCTTTATGGTAATATTTTCAGGTTCCAAACAACTGAATGAATATACAAAAGCCCCACAGGGACAAAAAAGAAAGGGGGAGAAAAAAAAGCACATAGTCTCTCTCAACTGCATGTCTCTTCACCTCATTTAGTAATACCTTTGGCTGGTAATGCAGGGTGTTTACTTAACCCATAGCTGTCATCATTATCTTCATAAGTAGACACTTGCTCAGGCAGTCTTTCATTATATTAAGTAATACCTCACAGGCTCGTTACACTGATCTATTTAGCGAATATGAGTATATGTGCATATGAAAATTTGTACACAAGTGCGTACTACAGGTAAAATATTATACAACTACACTAACAAACTGTATTTACGGCGTATCTGTGGCATAAAGAAATGCACTTCCAGCAGTCTCAATTCATAATGCAGATCAACCCTCAATATAACACACCACATATAGTATTATGGATTATTGATTTTAGCCAAAGACTAGCATCTCAAGTCCTGCCTAGACTTTATTTTTAAACATGTTCTGACTGCCACTTTTTAATTACCAAGAACCAGTGACTTCCTTATGCTCTACAATCCTTTGACACGGTGTTTATAGAATCTGAAATGCATGTAATGCCTGCTAGTCTGGTACTACATGAAGACAGACTTAATTTTATTTCTTGCATTCCTAAAAATACTTGTTATGGACTTATTATTTTAGCAATTACAGCTTGCAGTTTGAATTACTGAAGTTTTGTTAGTATTACATACGGTGATATATTAGACATGTAAACCAAATGTATACCAAGAATAATAGCTATGCTGTGGCAAGATGAGGTTTGTGGAAAAAATATTATCTTGTATTGGATCAACTTGTGTAGCTAGAAAAATATACAGGCTTTGAGATAAACACTCTCTTCTTCACATCTTACAACAACCTTGTTTTGATTATGACTAAGCTACCATGGCTAAACCACCAAAAGTACACCCAAGCTTCAGACACTGCTAGAATTTCTTTAAAACAAAACCACCCCACAACCTGCTCATTTCCAGAGGCAAACCAACCTCGAAATACTCTATTTCACTGTATCAAGTACATACGTGTTTTATAAAAGTGAATGGGCTATAATTAATTTTTATGCTTACTTTGCAGTATCTTGAAACTTGAGCTTTGCTTCTCTCTCCTAATATCTTTTTAGATTGAATTTTAGGCAATCAATTTAGGCCCCAAAACAGGATTATTTAGAACAATAACTCAAATCCACTGAAAGCAGTGGGATTTGTTTAAAATTTGGATTTCAATGGAAGTCAAATGCATGTTTTCATTGAAATGGAGTTTTAAATTGCGCTACACTTGATGCAATTTTGACTGAACCCTGAAGATTATGAAGCTGCCTAGGGTTTGAAGCTCAAAAGCTTTTCTACAGGAGCATTTGAGGTTTGGGGTTCTTTTTTCCTGTTAGAAATCTATACATTCCACTAACTGGTAGTGCGTGTCTCCTATGTACCTGGCTGTCCATCACGCAAAGCAGTTTCATATTCCCTTTTACATGTGTATGCTATGATTCATAAATGGATTAATGTTTTCAGAATACACCTAATATTTGAAAACACTTTTATGTAACAAACACCAGATCTTTCCTATAGCTGTAGAGGAAATAAAACAAGATTACTGCTAATTTGAAGAAACTCCAGCACAAAACACTCTTCTTCCACAGTTCTGCTATTTTTAACTTAGCTTATCCTGTTCTTTACGAGATACTAATTTTTTCACCCTTGCATACTAACCTCATCAGGGCTGGAAGCCTGGTAAGTTCGGTTTTCATCGCTGAAGTCCTGATCCACCTCTGCGTATTCTGTTTCTCCAGACACACCAGCCCGGGATTCATACACTGGGGTCACATTGTGGCACAGTGCAATGGCCTTCACTGCTTCATGGATCCGGCTGCTGACACTCTTGCGGACTTTGGGTGCCGATGACTGAGGTTTCCTAGATGGTGTTGAACTTGTACTGTTTCCACTATTCTGAGAGTGCACCTTTAAGACCCAACACAATGAAGAGTAAAGCAAAGTTCAATAACAGAAACAAAACATGAATGCTAATACATATACCCAATTGTTCCCGTTACAAAGGTTGATAAACGGTAAGGATAGTAACTATTTATTTATTTTATATAATCTACTGTTAACTCATTCAGTTTGTGATCCATAAAAACCCTCATCTACTTTTTTACAGAACTGATACATAGCTTGGGTTCATCACCTTGCATTTGTAGTCAGAGCCTGCAGCAATTGCAAAATGTGAAACGGAAACAAGTATGCAGTAAAAGGGGTGAACAGGCTGACTGAATTCTGCAGAAAACCCTGCTTCCTCACTTCCAAATTTCCCCTTTTCAGTGATCCATCACAGTAGTCCTTTACCGTCCTTTACTTTTATGAATTGTTTATTAAAAAGTATTTAAGCCAGCAACCAACTGGATGAGTTCAGAAACAACAAAACAAAACTGCAGAGGTAGTGTTTTGTTGTTGTTGTTCGGTCTTTGTCACTTGTGTACATTCAGAGGCTGGAAACTCCAATGCCATTAAATTGAAAAAAAAATATATATATTTTTTTTTTCTTTTAAATCTTCACTTAAATCTCTATTTTCAAGACCACCACATTGGTATGGAACAACAGAACAAAAGGGAGTAGTATTGTTTGCTATAAATATTAGGAGTCATTAACATACAAATTGCTGATTTAATTTATAACCTACACAATTTCTATATTATTTTTGAACTAATGCAGTTTGCATGCTTTTGCTGGCAGGCTGAAATTTGTCCTTACAAGAATGCAACACCTAATAATCATGCAAAATAACAGTTCAACACATTTGAAGATCATATTACTGTTGCATAACCACTAAACTAGCACTATTTCAAGTTATCTTCACAAATGCTCAAAGCACATGATTGAATTTATCTTTTAAGAGAAAGTATTATATGTTTATAAATAGTTGAAAATAAGTGGGTTTGGGTTATTTTGTTCTGGGTTTTATCGGGGGTGTTTTTGGTTTCGTTTGGGGTTTTTTGTTTGCCTTTTTTTTTTTTTTTTACGTCACGCTTGCAGTAAAAGGGGTGAACAGGCTGACTGAATTCTGCAGAAAACCCTGCTTCCTCACTTCCAAATTTCCCCTTTTCAGTGATCCATCACAGTAGTCCTTTACCGTCCTTTACTTTTATGAATTGTTTATTAAAAAGTATTTAAGCCAGCAACCAACTGGATGAGTTCAGAAACAACAAAACAAAACTGCAGAGGTAGTGTTTTGTTGTTGTTGTTCGGTCTTTGTCACTTGTGTACATTCAGAGGCTGGAAACTCCAATGCCATTAAATTGAAAAAAAAATATATATATTTTTTTTTTCTTTTAAATCTTCACTTAAATCTCTATTTTCAAGACCACCACATTGGTATGGAACAACAGAACAAAAGGGAGTAGTATTGTTTGCTATAAATATTAGGAGTCATTAACATACAAATTGCTGATTTAATTTATAACCTACACAATTTCTATATTATTTTTGAACTAATGCAGTTTGCATGCTTTTGCTGGCAGGCTGAAATTTGTCCTTACAAGAATGCAACACCTAATAATCATGCAAAATAACAGTTCAACACATTTGAAGATCATATTACTGTTGCATAACCACTAAACTAGCACTATTTCAAGTTATCTTCACAAATGCTCAAAGCACATGATTGAATTTATCTTTTAAGACAAAGTATTATATGTTTATAAATAGTTGAAAATAAGTGGGTTTGGGTTATTTTGTTCTGGGTTTTATCGGGGGTGTTTTTGGTTTCGTTTGGGGTTTTTTGTTTGCCTTTTTTTTTTTTTTTTTAAGTCAGCACATTAAATGTATCAGCAGTACTACCAAAGGCTCTTCTGCTCACTCCAGGGTAACTCAGAAAACCTCTTCAGAAACCACGCTTTT
>NW_009259588.1:1376036-1381036 GCF_000687185.1 Egretta garzetta
AGGGTTTAACTTTCTGCTCATCTGGCACTGCTTTTCAGCTACTGCTTTAAACTTCTGCATTTGCATTCTGCTAACGCTGATGCCATTACAGCCGCAAATAAATTAAGCTGATTTACTCCTTCTGAATTATGTTATGTTTATTGATGCTTGTATAATTTAATTTCACACAAATTCCATTAAAGATTATGCCCTCTATCACAAAATGCTTCCAGTGGGGAAATATAATCAGTTTATAATAGATTTGTGTGTTACATTAAGATGACAATAGTCTAGTAGGTCCACTGTAATAATAAAACAGAACACAAACAAGGGATAAAATCAATGTCACACAAGAACCACTGCCTAGCTAACTGGCAGCTTCTATTATCATAGATTAAATAAAAACCTCACCATACTTTTTCAGATTGAAACAATTGTTTAATAGTTGCTTGGTTGGTTACTGAGATTTTTTATTTTTCTGTTTTAAAGGGTTGCTACCAACACATGTATAATTAAAGCATTATTTAAACATCAAGTAGTGTTATATAAAGCCAAAAAAAAGGAAGTTCCAAGAATGCTCTTTTCATCACCTACTAACAGCAAACCTAGGAAAAAAAAAAGCTTCCCTCATATTTCTTAGTTCTTTTAAAAATTTCAGTGCCAAATATGTTACAGTTACTAAAAACTTAATTAACCATGGGTACTACTAATTTAATTTTACAGCAAACTAGTAAAAGCTTCAAGCAAGTAAGAATTCCAGGAATCACGCAATTCTTTTCAGATAGCATATTTAACCACAAAATATGAAAACAGCGTTAATGAATATACCTCCTCTAGAAGACTGGTGCTTAGTTGTCAAACTCGGACATAGGTGTGCCAGCTCAAGGCTGTCAGTTAATATTATTTATTGCTACAGTTGTTACTGTGAATGCCCAAACAACCCATTAAAACAAAACTATGTTTAGGTGATTTTTATAAACATAGTCAGATAGCAGTTATTTTCAGTAAATTTGGACTGCTGTTCTTTTGGTAAAAGAGCTCCATATCTCATTTCCAAGGCATATTATCGCATCTCAGTTACTATTCATGGCTATACCTACTAAAAATTAAGCTGAACTAGATTTATCCAAGGAAAAGGAATTCAAGAAGTGGATTTGTTGATCTGTTTAGATGGGAAATAATACAGAAATTGAAGTTACAGACTAAAAATTTGTAACATACATTGTTTATTCACTGTTTTCCCTCCTGCCTCTCTTCCCAAAAGTTACGTAATATTAACAGAGTCCAGCGTGCTGTCAAACTGCTACTTTTTAATTTTTATTTTAAGCAAATGAGAAGGGAGCCATAATTCAAAACAGAGCATAACTAAAGATTCTAATAAATTGTTGATCCTACAATCCTTTTACAAGAAAAAATGAGGACACAGACAAGGAGGTCAGTCTACAAGCTTAACTGGGTCAGCCAGTCATCTTTGTGCATCCAAGTTAACTATGGAAAAAAACTTTTATACAAAGATTTATTACACAACTGTACACAACATATGGAAAATACTAGTCAAACTATCATTTTTTTTCTTTTCCGTATTTTTTTTTCTTTTTTCTTTCAAAGAATAGAAATAAAAAATGAAGTAAAAAATCCTTCCTAATCTCAGAGTGGAATCAGGTGCTCCAAAAGGTTTGCAGAAAGCACCCAAACAGTTGACATACATGGGAGATACAAGTGATGTTTGCAGAATTCCATCTTGCTCCTTCATCCCACCACTGACCCACAGAGAGGCACAGAGCTACAATCCTCTTGTACACTTTCCAGACCAAGCACTCATATATATCACAGGAACACTTTGCTTTCAAGCAATATGGAGTTTTCCATTTTCTCCCCCACATAGCTCTATGCTGTTTGCAATCATCTTAATTTTTTTAAAAAACACTTTTTAGATATGCCTTTATAGATTTTATTTTGACAACTGTTTTTTCACTTTTTGGTTATCCCAATTAATGTGACTTTTCAATGTCTATTCTTGACTAATATCTTCAAAGATAATTACTGTTCATCTTGTTCTGGACACTTACTTGTAATTTGTAGTCTCAGTAATGAATAGCTTACTCTTATATGATTTGGCAGGAGAAAGACTGCACTGCACAGACAGGTTAACACAGATTTCTGCTAGTGGGGAAGAGAAAAGTAAACTCCTGTAAGTGGGTATTTCAAGGAACTTCAGAATCAGGAGAGAACTATGTACTGTCTCACATTTTTCCCTTTCATCATATCTGTTAAAAGACACCCACAAATGAAAGAACTTTCATAGAATTTCAAATTTCTAGACATAGTAACAAAAAAAATCTCAATATTAAAGGTAAATAACTTATGAAATGAGATACCTGTGAATAAGAGTTTATAATATGACTCTGAATTTCATCCATTGTGTCTGTTCCATAGGACACCGTACCTAGGTGGAGGCGCTTAAATATCATCTCATTCTGCGTAAGTGTGCCTGTAATAAAGAAATAGTATATCACAAAGCAGCAAAAAATACCATGAGGAGGCCAAAAAAAACCCCCCAAAATCTTTCTTTTGGACAGAAAGAATGAATCATGAGTTAGCATCAGTTTAGTTAATTAAAGGAATGTTTGTGGAGAAAGATCACGGTTAGTCATACTGGAAGAAATCACTGGTTCCACCTTCAAGCTGATTCTGCCAACACAACTAAATACAAAAGCTCAAAAAAAAAGACAAAAATTTTTCTTTTCATATGAAAGACAGAAAATGCAGTATCTGGATGGAGCTGGCTCTCAAAAGCCAATGCAAGAGTTTGCACCATGTATCAGAAAATCTAAAGCAAAAGCAAAACCTACCCCCAAAATCCCGTACTTTGTGTACAAAGGCAAATGGGCTTGTTTTCTGGTAAACTGGCACATTCAGTGTTATCTAGGGTAAGTCACTAAGACCTAACATTACTTCCAAATTTGACAGATTTAGCCTCCAACCGCAATAAACCAGAATGAAAGAAATCAGTGTTTTCAGAGGTCACTTCACATTTGTAAGAAACTACAGGGTGTCAGTCACAGACTGACACTTTGCATCCACCTCTGCCAACTAGTCACATCCTCTGGTTTGGAAAAGCTCTAATTGAGGGTTGAGGGCTTCGGCCTTCCATGATGGGGCACATCAAGCAAAAAGAGGTCACTACCATGTAGATTCCCATAGTCAGCTCACAAAAGACTATTTTGATAATGGCCCTTCCTAAAACTTTTTTTTTTTTTTTTACAGTTACTCAGCTGAAGTGAAATCAATATAGTATAAAGCTATTCCTATATTTAACCACACAATTTTGGGTCATTAAAATACATAAATCTGATGATAAAAAAAGCCCCACAACATGGTACCAAAAGTGACAATCTTGAAGCTTCTACAGTATTTTTAACATGGAAAATATAATTATCTATAAATAAAAATTGCAAAATAAAATATTTCATATTAATTTTATTTATATAGACTATTTTTACATCATGTCTTTGTCCCAGCATGCCAAAATACACAATAAGCCACGGGAAGAAAGAAGACCAAAAGCATGACATATGCGATAATTACTACCTGGAAAACAGAACTGCTTGGATGGACAGTTAGCATCCAGTTTATGCATCTAATAGGGCTAGAACCATTAATGGTCTTCAAAGATTCAGTAGGAAGCCTCATGTCTTTTTCAGTTATACCTGAGATGTCTGGCACTCCTACTCCCTTGTAACATCTGTACAGTGACACTTCATCTTAGTTGCACCATCACACTGCACTATCAAACCATGTCTTCTTGTATTACCAGCACTATTCCAAATTCCCCCTCTATCATTAGAAAATGAAACTTCCCATTTGCTTTTCCTTACATGTTGAGAGGGTTTTTTTTTCCTACAGTCATATTATTTGATTTTTAAAAAAATACTTAAAATAAGGTTTATGTGAAATGCATCAATTCTCCACAAAATAGGCAAACATTATCAAAAATTCACATGAGAAGTAGAATATTCCAAGGCTGGAAAACAGCCCAGGAAGAGAAAGATAAATTCTCTAGAATTGGCAAGTTAGAAATTTTTGGTTACTTCTATATAAGGGGTAAGAACATTATTTTTTTCTTTTACAGTAATAACATAAACCCATGAAAAATTATTTCTGCCTTTAGGAGCTGTACTTTTGTTGAGACCTTTTGTTATATTAGTTGATTAATTTTTTTGTTATAATTATAGGCTAGAAAAATACAATCTCCAGTTCGCACGTGAGAAAGATGAAAGTTTCCATTAAAAAACATGAGACTAAAATCTCCATTTCTAAAAAACCAAAACCAAACGCAACCCACTTTGTTCAATAATGTCTATTGCAAGACGTTTCCAAGTAAATCTGCATCACCTTCTTTACTTTCCAGGCATACTTATATCTTCTCACTGCCCTTAGCTTTGCCAAGCCTTTGAATTAAAATAAACACTCCCTAGGAGTTGTGAAACTAAATGCTACTCAAAACTTGAGACAGCAGGCAACTGTCAAACCTGCTTCCCATGAGTTCTTTAATTGCTGCTTGGGAAAACTGAGCAGGAAACAGAATTAGCCCTACGATTATTATATGGAAAGATTGTGTCTTCTGAGACCACTAAATCAGTCCAACTCCAAATCATGCTTGGTGAGGGAAATGTAGATATGTGGAAAATTTGTGTGTTCCTCTTACACCCCTTTCTCAGCAAGCAGAGAAGAAAAGCTTCTGAGCAGAAAAACATGGATTTTCCAATCTTGCAGCAATCTGAGCCCAGGGAAGGAGGTTTAAGAAGAATGAGTGAGGAAAAAGAATCAACTTGTAAAGAGATGCAAATAAACATTCTGGCAATTCCGATTCAATACTTGCATCTTTATATATTACTTATTGCGATTCTTTTTATCAGCTACAGTAATAGCAAACACCTATGATACATGAAAAGAGGCTGCAGAAACATCTGTACCTGCTACACAAAATTGTAATCCAAAGAAAAAAAAAGACTAAAAAA
>NW_009259588.1:1386036-1406036 GCF_000687185.1 Egretta garzetta
CTTTAGAAAAAAATGAAAGTGTGTTTTGAAAATGTGACAATATATTAAATTTACATTTAATTTCAAAATATGCAGTAATGGAAGTGTTCAGCATGGGAGGGAACATTGGACTATTTCAAGCGGAAAGAGATGTGAACTGTGTATTATGCTTTCTGAACAGTGTAACAAGGCCAACCCCTGCCTCCCCACCACCACCACCACTTTCTCATTATTTTGAACTGTATTTTACTTAAACTCACTAAAAAAATTTCTTCATCTGTTTTGAGAAACAATTTCCTCAGTTCAGGAGTTCAGCTTCTTAAAAAACCAGCATGTCTACCAAAACTGATTTATTCAATCTCAGAAAGAACCAAGAAAGGATGAGAAATACTGTATTTACACAATTTAACTTGTTATTTATTATGACATTTTTCTGAAATAAACTTTAAGATTCCTTTAATACATCTAGAACTAAGAGCGTGGTAAGACTGCAACAAGTTTCAGGCATAATGGTAGGCAGCAGCATAGCACAAGCTATTACTTCTTCACACATTTACCTACCTTCAGATCCTGGTAAGGCCTGGGATTTCCAGCATACCAGGTGAGGTATAGTAACGGGCTATAGTTATGAAGATGAAATCATACAGCAGCTCCAGAACTGGTCTTGGTAACATAAAGAGCAACTAACTTCATGGGGGTAACAGATATCGCTCTGAAGGCTGATCTTATTTTGGAAATGACTTGCTCTCTCAAAGGCCAACCTTAACTGCTACTATCATACAATATTGCAGTAGAAATGAGGTGCAGAATCAAATAGTATCCTAAGTGCTAACCCAGAGTCTTTTCAGACTAAGATATACGGTACTCTTACCAATGCTATGCAGTGTCCTGCTACTATAGCAGGAGTGTTCCCACTGGAATATATCACATTACTAACAAATACTGACTTTCACATGTAAATACCGTCCTAACTAAGCCTATTGGTACTGGTACAAAGTCCTCGAGCACATGCTTAAAATTTTACTGAAAAATAAAAATCAGTAGTCTAAATCTACTCTTGCATTAACTTAGTCAAATACAGAAGAAAGTTTAGAAACTTTATAAAAGTCATCATATTTCAGAATTGTAACCTGTTATACCTGTTTTATCCGTTAGTAAATAAACTAATCGTCCCAACTCTTCTGGTATGGTGCTAGTTCGAACAACTGTTCCAGGAATATTGTCATCTTTCATAATCATCCACCCATAGGCTGCCTTACCCATGTCCAAGTTCACACGTAAACTGCAAAGGAAATTTATACCATAATCAGTGTGAATATCAGCCAAAGTGAAAGTTATAACCACAAAAATAAAACTAGAAGGTCTTTTTAGGATACTTGGAAAAAAATTTTTAAAACTATACACAACAAAAATTTCGGAACGATGCTTTTGTTATGTGTTCGTAGAGCACATATCACGTTAGAAATTCAGGCTCCATCCCAGACTTTTAGAAGCTACTGCTATGCAAACAAATGCAATATCATGCCTTCTGCATTAGCCAGATTCCAACACACTGCAGAGACTGACATAATTACATTACTATATTTATACAGATGAGAATATTATATACACTTTACCAACAGAACCAGGTCGCTGTACAAGTCACAGTTTTATATGGTAAAAAACCCCAAACCCACCACCACCTATGTTCTCTTTATAATGTGAACGTGCAAATATTTTTGTACCTGTTCAAGTCACTGTTTTTTAAAGAACTATTTTTTTCTTTAGGAAAGTACAACTACGTCTGTCAACTTCTCTTTCCCACCACAAACAACCAACAATGTTGCTGTCCTTCCCAAAAATGTAGTTACAGAGGCTCTCTATTGCAAAAAGAGAATAGCGCCCAAGCAGCGAAACGCACCCTCATGTGATAGCATGCAGGCTGGAGTTACTACTGCCAGCAGCAATAAGGAACCTTTGGGTAGCTCTGTACTAGAAATTGTAATTTGCAGCAAGTTTTACTGATTGTACATAGAAATGCAAAATCAAAAGTATTTTTTCCAGTTCACTCTGTGTCTGCATATTTATTTGTTAATATCTCTATGTCTACATCATCCAAGAATTAACCTCGCACCTTGTATTCCTTTGTTATAATAAAAAAGTCTTTACTTATGCTGGTCAGAGATAACTTTCATCACATTGCTTTTCCCCAAAATTAAATGCTCCAACTCAAAACTCTACGCCACCTTGATCTAAAACTTTAAAATGCTACTTTCCTTTACCTATTCACCATGTTCTTGCTGTGATGTCGGAGAACAGGGACTAAGGCACATGTTCATTTCTTTTGACTCTGCTCTAAAAATACTGAACAAACAGCTAGGACAGGGCTATGTGAACTATTTGTAGCTGATTTTCCCGGGACACAGTACTCAGAGACCCAAGTTTAATAACAGGTTTACAGTAACATGACTCTTAAAATTGGTCAAAGGTATATATCAAGGTCAAAATACTCCTAATGCACTTCAGAGCTTTTTTAACAGTCCTGAAGTGCTGCATAACCAAAACAGCAGCCACAAACAGTTTTCATCTGTCTTCTTGCAATCACAGCAACAGACTGACAGTGAATTACTTAACAGTGAACAGTGAGTCACAAACTCCAATATCCCATAAAGAAGAGAGATGTTTAACTAGAATAGTGAGAACATCTGAAATTTCAACACACACACACTGAAAAATTTCAGTTTATTTCAAGTCGCCTCCTTCCAGAATTTGTATGGCAGAAGACAACACATGTTGCAGCACAAAAAAACCCAAGCATTTTTGATACAAGATTCTTGACCATTCACGATGATATTTTGTTCTTTAACTAGCTCTTATTTTCCCATTAAAATAATCAGCAGCAGGAAACCATCCTTTACCTGGTGATATACCTCAATTAGTTTTGCAAAATCATACCTAACTTCAGCTGTCTTCAGACACACACATCTATAAAAAAATTAGGACAGACAACAGAAGGAGGACTCTACCAGATGCTTTTTATTGAAAATGCTGCAGTATAACAAGGAGAAAATACTGGAAGTCACTTGCCTCATTTTGGCTAACTACAGTTTTACCCTGACTTACTCAATCCAGACCAGTATTTGTATTATGTGCATCTGTTAACTTGCAGAGTTAGAGAGAATGTAAGAACCAATGTAACACACTTCACACTGAGATATGTGTTAGTCAACAAAAGGAACAGCAAAAGATTTACTCCTCTCAAGGATGAGAACCTGCTAGTTAGCCAGTCAAGTACAAAAGATGCTGTCTAGCTTGAGAAGAAACACACGAGCACACTTACTTCATTTAAGAGCAGCTAGACATTTGCTCTAGCCAGGAGTAAGTAGAGTACGTGAAGGATGAAAGCTGCTCACCATCCCCCTTCAGAGCGGCATTTGCACTACAAATACTTTTTTTCTGCCTGGGCTACTGAGACAGGAATTCTGTGATGAAAGCTCTATTTAAGAGCTGCAGTCTCATGTACATGGCACACACAGAGAAACCCACAGGGCTGCTCTGCCAATAAGACCTACAAAGTCATCCAGATCGGAAATGTTGTACTTCAGTAAGGTAAAATCAGAAAAGTCTCTCAAAGCTGAAGTGCAGTTCGTCTCTCCACTTGCATCTTTTATAAACGTGTCTGTTACCTGGTTTTGATGTTCTAATCACTCACTTAATTATAGTCTCATTTAAATATAATTTAAAGATAAGGAAAAAAAAAAGAAAAATCTTGTCTTGCTGAGTGGTGAGGAGAAATATGTATTTCAAAGGATCGAGGCATTTTAGGAACTACTCTAGCTTTCCAGCACGCACTGCTAAGTGGAACAGAGTGTAGCCCCTTTATGCTGATGGACCTAATAGAAAGCTTGCACCACTGGCCTCCAGAGAAATAACATCTCCCAATGACCGGTACAGTCCAAGACAGCTTTCAGGCGCACAGAGTGATATTGTGCACATGCTTGAATTGTTACGACGAATAAAGGATTAAGCAAGAATAAAATAAGCAAAAAATAAGGACTATAGATGTATTTTTAGTATTAATTCTAAAATTTGCACACTGTATCCTGCTCTGACTTCCTTCACTTTGTGCTTGTTGTCTTAGAAGAAATTTTTGTCTTTGAAATCACTGTAGCTATCACCTAGCACGTTACAGACACTGACATAACACTAAAAATGGTGGAGCCTATTAATGCTGAGTTTGCTTCTGAAACTAGAAATCTCTCCAACAGAGCTTCACAGGAACTGATAGAACTACTTGACTGAAAAGTCCAAGAATTTTTACACAATAAACCAAGGAGATACTAAGCTTACCCAACACAAAGCTACTTTCAGTGCCTAACAACATTAGCTATCATTTCTCATAAATCCTTTGTGGACTTTAAGAAGCCTCATTATATAACCAAAACCATTTTAAATTCTTTTTTTTTTATATCCTTCTCAATTTTATCCTATTTAAAAGACTCCATACGTATCAGTTGTTCTGTTTTGCTGTTCTGTGCATTTTCATTAATAAGTAGCATTATCACACTATCAGTAACATGCACCAGTAACTAATTTTTAGCAAACCAATTTACATGCAATCTTTAGACACAGTATGTTAATGCAGGTATTTGAAGGCCATTGCAGAGAATGGGCATATTTAGTAAACACAACACTATGAAGTTTCTGGCCTCTCACCTGCAGCACTAGTTACCCTAGAGCAGGCAAACTTAAGGCAACTTTCATCTATTTGGGATTTATTCCACTAAGAGCCAGGATGGCTTTCTCTGCAATTCAGCTTCAGAACAATTCAATAACACAACATTTCAGAATCCACACTGGTTTTTACTACAAGTTAAATACAGATACTTTTGCTTTTATTCCCTCACAAACATCAGTAGTGTTTTAGGTTAAACAAATTCATATTCACAGGGCTTCTAAATTTCATTTTTTTTCCCAAATGGTAATAACATTACGTCCCCTTGTAAAGATTTCTGACTGGTTTTTAGTGAAAATGGACAAATTTGCCAATGAGCAAGGGCCTTCACTGAGAAAGTTTCAGACAAATACATTTAGAAACTCCAGAAACATTCTGCCTTTCACGACTTGGTGAAAAGCAATCAAGACCTGATGAAGTTAGCAAAGATAATTTTGTGAACAAAGTGATACTGTGCCTAACAAAATTAAAGTATGAATTTGAATCAAAATTGTACGATAGTTTTATTTGAGCTTTTGCGTGCAGGAAGAACTTCCTGAGCAGTTCTGTACAGAAGCAGAAGTTTCACAGCAAAAACCAAAGCCCTGCCAAAACTTCAGATACAGTATGAGTACCCGAGGTAGTTTCCAATTTTTAAAATAGATGAAGTAATTGAGATGCAGTCTTTTTATTTTCAGAACTTCTTTCGAAGTAAAACACTGAAGATCATATTTGGGTCATGTTAGTACCTAAAACTGTACCCACTCCCCTATAGCTATACTCCCTAACCCTTTCCATATCCCTACCTGCTTGAAACAGCCATAATTGACACACAGATGTACACATTATTTACACTACCTAGAAAACAATACAGAATAATTTAAAAAATATTTCTCAGGAAACAACCAAAAGTGTTTTAACTTCAACATGTCTGGCAAGTTAAATCTTCACAGAAAGTGATTTTTGCAGGCTGACAACTTCTATTAACTGGTACTAAACAAATAAAAATAGAACAAAGCATAAGTTACTACCTCTAAACACAAACTCTATTAAGATCTAAATAAACAACAAACAACCCATAGCTCATCCCTTCAGTTTCCCCTGATTCCCCTTCTCCCATATTTTCTTCAGAGAGAAAATTTGACTATAATATTCCTTTTGTGTTTAGCTCACTATTTACATTTTCATTTAGTTTTCTCTGCTGTCTCATACTCCCCAAAAAAGCCTCAGATCTGTGTTCTTGTTTGATTCATAATTGGTCTCACTAGTTCTCTTGGACCAATCTTTCCAAATTTTGTCTATTAAAGTAATAATTACTAAGTATATAAAAGGAAATCAAAGAAGGTACACACGGCACTTTACATAAAGGCCAGGCAATGAATGTAAATTTTAAAGAGAACTCAATCCCACACATTTATGCTTCACTATGTGTGGCAAAAAAATGTGTATCAACCCTGTATTGCTATAGCGAATGTGGCACGTGTAGTTTTTCAAGGGCCACATGCCCCACATGCAAGGTACAGATGAAAAGTTGTACCATAGGCAGAACTTAAAACCTCAGGAGGAAATCTGGGGAATAATTAACAAGAAAATTAATCTATGAATTTCTAACAGGCTGAAAACACTGTAGAGCGCAAAATACAAATAGAATGCATGTCAAATGAGCACCCTGGCACAAGCGATGTAGCACATGCAGCTCAGAATAACAATAATTACTTCCTATTAAAAATGCTTCTTTGTTATTTTCACATTTATCAGGTCAGATGCCTTCTTTCATTAAGCCTCATACAACAGCAAAAATATTGACATTAGATATCAAATACAAATAATTTTTAAAACTTGAATATTTTTAGTGTATTCCAGACAAACTTGGCATTACTTGCTGTAATATTATTAGATTAAAACCAGAAAAACATCTAGAAGCAAATAGGCAATGTTGCAAGGTTAGGAAGAAAAAAGATCTACTGCAATAGATCAGATAAAAAAAATTACTTTTTTTTTCTTAAAAAAAAAAAACCCTGAATGTGCTTTCTCTATGTAGCACGGATATCGGATACTGTAGGAAAAGCACAAAGCTAGCTCAGGCGGTAGTACAGCACCATACTGGGCAGGGTAAGACATACTCTTAGCATGAGACACACATCATAGCTCCTGTTGCATGAAAAAGTCAAAATTAGTTTGTAAAATATCAAGAAACTTCATATAACATTTTTCAATCTGTATTGACGGCATTATATATCATGGTATGGTATAGAAGCATAATGCACATTTGTAAGGATTGCTTAAACTACTTTATGAGTAGCTCTTTGTTCTTCCACACTGAAAGCTTTGCATCATCTATCCAATATATATTCTGTCTGTATATGTGAGACTACTTACACCAATTCTCTTGCACCTATACGTTATACAGATTAGAGCTCCAGCAGGGACAGCACAAACTACAATATAACTGAGAACAAGTTCCCTGGATTTTGGGAATACACAGAAGCACACTGAATAAACCCTCCTTTTTCATATTTGTATGATCCAGAATTTGATTGGATATTAATGAATTTCAGACACAAGACTTCCCAGCAGTGTTTTCCTCACTGCCCACTGAAAACAGACTGACACAACTTAAAGGATTTTCTTTAAATGCTCCTCATACTCCTTCAAATGTAGAAAAAAGCATCTGGGAGCCAGGTAGTGCCCCAAAACTTTACTAAAGTGCAAGGCAGTTCCTTCCAGATGTTTGGGACAGATTACTTTAGCAGAATGGCTCAATGCCCAGGAGCCTTGGGGTGCCTGAAGGCATGGACAAAAGACATTTCAGCTTCTCTGTACACCAAAAC
Source organism: Egretta garzetta (assembly GCF_000687185.1). Lineage (NCBI taxonomy): Eukaryota > Metazoa > Chordata > Aves > Pelecaniformes > Ardeidae > Egretta > Egretta garzetta. The sequence goes on from NW_009259588.1 coordinate 1,393,540, forward strand.
TAAAGGATCCTCCTAAAAAGATGGGTGATTAAGCCCCTGCCAGTCCAGCTTTAAAATGCTACTAAATATAAAGCCTGGACAATACACATTTTTACCAGATCCCCAGTCAATACCTTATCATTTTATGGTAAATCCTCTACGTCTCTTAACAGCTAAGCAGAAGCACGTACCTGTATACAGGATTCATGTGCCTATATACACAAGACAGCAATCTCACCAAACTCTGCTTGGCTAAGCCTAAATCATCTTGAAAAAATTTCCTGGATAAATTTTTTGGGAGAAAAACCAAAAACCAACGAAACAAAAGGACTCAAGTCAAAGTGAAACTCACTTTGTCTTTCTAGGTGTTGAAGAGGATGGGACAATGAATAAACAAAGTCCCATTACTTGGTGGTGGAGGGGATCCAGTTTGGTGGTACGGTACCATCATTAAGTCTAGCCTTTTCTTTGGCCTTGGCTGTCATTGGTGAATCGATTACTATGGCAGCTCCAGTAAGGTGATGAAGAGACGCTGCAACTAAATGCCATGGGAAAGGACAGACTTGCTTTATGACAAGGCTCTCTAACAGCCCCATCATCTTTCCTGCACCCATATACACACACACTGGGATTTTCAGTAGTTGAGAGTGGGTATCTCACATCCCACATTGACTGAAGTCTCTTCTATTCTCTTGTACTTAAAAATACAAATATTGGTAACTGCCTCTGACAGCTCTTTCAAAAAAGTTAAAACTAAAACAACCAATGACATTAGTAGCTGCAAAAACTGAAGAAAAAACTCCTCAGGGCTTACATGATTTATATTGGAATTTTAAATATGCACAGTAAACGTCTTCAGTTCCACACAAAAGGGAAATTAAACTCTCCTGATAAAAATGTAAGCCTGATTTTAAAAAGATATAAAATTAAAAAGAATGTATCTATAACCACAGTGATAAACTGGGTAACCAGGTAAAAGATAGCATAACAATGACAAAGCTTTACCTCATCTTCCCACACCTGAGGTGCTGACTTTTCATTAGCATGACTAGTTTTGCCCTGTGCCCTTTGTCATTCAGAACATAGACCATCTAAAAAAATACAAGTTGTTCAACAAAAGGACCCTACTATTTAAAAAAAAAAAAAAAAAAAAAAAAAAAGTCACATGCCTAAGAACTTCCACACTAGCATCACAAAGAGCAGCAGCATCCACACATCTGAGTACATACACTCCCCGCAGCCTGCTCTGTGGTAACTACACTAGGTGACACAGTCAGACAAGATCTTGTGAACGAATGGAGAATGTATTTCAATCAATGATTTTATTTAAAATGAGTAATGAAATGGTCTCAGTGACACTGGAGGAACTGATGAATAGGCATTAACTCATCTCAAACTGGGTAGAGCCAACTAGAAAAAAAGTCTAAGAATATCAAGGAACACGGAGAAACTCAGAGAATGAGTTAGCATAATGCTAGAGAGATTTATTTAGTTTTGGACAGTCTGTCAAGGACTTGCTTTCTATTCTCCTTTCCCAATAAATTTTAAGAAATTCAAACAGATTAATTTTGTAGGGAGGCAGATTGCCTATGGAGGAACCCTGGACTATGCTTCCTCCATAGGCATAAAGAAATGTCAATTACAGGAATAGTCATTTCTAAGGGCCAAATGTTTCTGGGGGCAGGGGGGCCATTCAAAACTTTTTTGTGCATAATGGTTCTAACTTACAACCAATTACGAGCTGGGCTAAGCTTTCAATGCTTGTTTTTAATACTTTTTCCTCCATTTTGCCTGATTCCCTGTACACTACAGAATGTGTGCAATGTTGTCAACTGGGTTTTTTTGGGGGTGGGTGGAGTGGTTGCATAAGTGAGTGTTAGTTGTTGGGGTATTTTTGGTTTGGTTGTGGAGTTGGGTTTTTTTGTTCTGATTTTTTCTTTTTAATACAGTTGCTTTATGTTTATACTTCTGAATTCTTACAAGCCCCACAGTAAAACCCTTCACACAGTAAAGCAACATTGATTTAGAGGAGTATTTAGGATGCAGCTGTATCACCAGGAACTAGATGCTCCCCAAAGCAAAAAAGTTCCTCTTCCTATTCATCACAGGAGAGGCTGCACAAAGATCAGTTAAACTCTGCTAACAATTAGCTACCTCACCCTGATGATCTTCACCAAACATGTCTGGCCATGGAAAATTATTTTTATTGTGTACTTGGAACTTCCCTTGCACTGCAAACCAAAAGCCAACTGCAAAAAAAGCTCCATTTTTAGAAAATTTCTGAGTTCTCTAAACCCATCAGTCAACACATTTCACATGTTCAGATATGCTTTGCCTCTACCAGTCAATCATTATCTCCCACTTTCATTTCCTTTACCTGTGAAAAGTTCATTATTTCCCCTATACAGTTATTTTAAAAACAATGAGGGGACACAACACCTGGTGCTTCAGTGTCATTTAGTCTTGTAATTTTCATCTCCAGGAGTTTACACTCTAAATACAGCCTAAAGAATAAGTCATTTCCATGCTTAACATCCATGAGGGGAAGAGAAACGTAGTTATATTTGACCACCAGCATGGCTGGAGTTTATTTTGCTGGCAGTGTAGGAAGCAACCCTGTCTACAAGTGGTCTGAGTTGAAGGAAAGTTGGTATAGAAATAGATAAATGTCTAGAGAGAAAAGCATTCTCCGATATATTCCTGTCTGATCTTCCATAGAGTATCTATATGGTTCATCTCAGAACTAAATCAATCACATTCCCCAATACTTCTGTTTTGTATATTATCTCTCACAAGCAATGGAAAAATAGGGTTGGGTGTATCCTAGAAATTATTTTTGGAAAAGAACTATTCCACAAGTCCACTAAACAACTCAAGTTGAAAACAAGCTGCTCAATCAACATGTTTTTCCAGTGGTGTATGCTGAACTGTCAATATAGAGTCAAATTTTCTTATACCACATATATGCTCTTAATCCTCTTGCATCCAGTAACAAAGATATATCTGTCTTTTAACCATTTTAATAAGTTTTGGCTTAGTATTATGGAAGAACAGTGACCAACAAGTGATCCTTTATACTCTTAGCTCCTTTTTCCTTTCCCCTACGTGTCTTTGATGATTAAGTGCATCTTTCAGCAACATGCAGACTTTACTTATCACTTGAATGCAATGCTTTTTGCCTCTCCACATAGATAAATTGCTTAACACTCAATAACTGTGTGTGTATGGGGGGAATGAACAGCAGCATCACACAAGCAGTAAGGGAGCTATGACAATGACAGTGTTTAGAAAGATATCACAAAATTGAAACACGAATGTGTAAATACACAAGAGCCAGTTAAAGGAAGTGGAAACTGTTCTAAGATGACTAGTTTCTACAATGAGATCTCCTCAGCTCTACAGCAGATTTGCTGGAACCTTCTCCAACTTCCCAAAACACCAAGCTGCTCTTGCAATACAAAAGTAGTATAAAAATACAAGTCCTTTAAGTTATAAAACCTTAAGACAGATACTTCTTGAATAGAAAATTGGTCAAATATGATACAGTTCCCTTCACATAGACATATAGTTAAAAAATGCAAACACAGTAAGACATAAGTCATGTAAGCTTAGATTAAAATACCTAATGAAATCCTCTTTTTTTTTCCTTACACTACATGGATTTAAATATTGTGTGCAACCTGAGAGGATAGGTCTTAAACCTATCTATGGTTTAGCTGCTGCTAACTCTGTGGCTAGCCACTGGGCTTAGTGAATGACACATCTTAAACTGAAGAGTTCCAGAGAGCCTCTAAAATTAACAATCGCCTTAATCTAAACACTGGGTATTTTAACAGCAGAGAGTATTTCCATTTTGCAAAGGAAATGCCCATTCAAGGAAAAAACCTCATTTCAGAGTCAGTATTCTCACTTTTGTGTTCACAGAAGACTTGATTACACACATGGATATTATTTCCTGTTCTAGTTTATCTGCAATTTGAATATACAGTACTCATGCTTAATGAATTAATTAATTCAGGGCAAGCCTCTACTTGGTTACACATGTTAAAAGTCCTCTCATTGTCAAAGCACACCTACATTATTCAGCCATTCAATTTAAATTAATCATTTCTGTAGTAAAAAGTCTGTATTTCAACCAGAGAAATGGAACATTCTCAGTATTTAAGGCATTAACAATAGAATTCCAAAATATACTTATCAGTTCATTCAAATACATGTTTCCTAAAACCACGTTCTCAAATATACCAAGATTGTATCCTTATTAATACATTTATGCTAGTAAAGGATTAGATATCCTGATTACTCCAGCAAGATGAACATTATACAAAAAAAAATACAACAGTATTGTTTTCTGTACAGTGATCCTTCAAGAATCAGCAGATTTGTTGGCACCTTCTCCTTCAGCTTCCTGATAAGATCAATTTCCTTTGCAATGAGAAGCAAGTATAAATTTCAAGAAAGCCACATTCAGTGAAATTAGATGTCTGTGTTTTTCTTTCATTCTTATACATACCTGATTGGGATGATATAGGAAAACAGGAGGAGGAACCGGAAAAGGTTGCGATACCATGGGCCTACAAATCCTTGCAAGGTTACCATAACAACTGATAGTGCAACTAAAGCCAAAAACAGGGCTTTGGTCAGTTGATTCAGCTCCAGGTCCAGCAAGCCAACCTAGAGAAGAAGTATAAATCAAGTTAGTCATGACTTTTTCTTAAATTGACACTTCTACAGTGTGAACAATTAGCTATTATTGGCTTTTTTATTCCTACCTATTAAAAATCCATGCACTTGCAACAATTAACTGCATTTTGATAACTGAATTGATTATTGTTCCTATGCTTGCATGTGATAGATGTTCCCTGGTTACAGGACAATAACAATTCCCAGAACCAGTGTGAACTATCCCAGGCAGGCCTCTTGAATGCCTTTACATCTGACACATCCCTCCCCCATCCCCTGATCCAGGATAGGAGCACAGGAAGGCAAGCAGAAAGGACAATTAAAGATGAGCAAATAAGCCAAAACAATTTTCTTCTGTCATGCACGCAGCAAAAAACCTGGCACTGTAAATTATATTTCTAGGGTAGCTACTACTCATTTATTGCTAGAACATCAAAACCCCATTGGAGTCAAGAATCAACAGACAAATGCAACAGAGCTACCCTCTCATTCATGTAACTAGTGTACTGTGATTTGTAACTATACTCCCATAGCGGTCTGTACATCTGAACTAATTTCATCGAAACAATTTTTAATTGTACGAAGCTTTCAGTTATTCAACATAATAATAAACAACAACAATCAAGTGGAATACCCATTTTCAAATTATAATAGTAAAACAGAGCTTCAACTTTTCATGAGTAAAAAGGTATTTGATTTAGAAGCATTTTAGCAAAAACATCAGCTATCTTTCATCCACTGTTTCTCACGAAAAAATATTTTTAAGCTATGTAACTAAGACTCCCACCATTTCAATAATGTATGCTGTAAGCTAAGTATACTCCACTTTTTGGGATGCTCTTGTAGTCATTAAAATATGTGGGAAAATTATGTCAGTAAGACTTCCTAGGCCCCATCACAGACGCCCCTTTTATCTCCAAGTCTTGCCAGTAAGACCAGTAAAACATAACACTTCCTCAGATAACAAACAGTCTGCAAAAGAACCACTTTAAATATAGTTCTTAAAAATTCCAGCAATCTTGCTTATACATGGGCTGTCCCTTCCCTAGAGAACCAGGCAGCTGAAGACCACAGCGGCTGATTTATCAGCTGCATTTAAAAAGCAGCACAACGAGGACAAATATCTTGCAATTTCCGCTGCTTCAACTACTACATAGTTTATGCTTGAATTATTGAGAAAAATAGGTTTTTGGATTAAAATGAAGAAAAATTAAGCCAGGGAAGTAGAGCATGTTTCAAAGCCCAGATCTTTTTGCGTTGACAAAGGCAGCCTAAGTTTCAGGCCTCGCTGAGGATCAGATGAAGTCATTATTCATTCAGTCAGGGAAAAAAGACTCAATTACCTCAACCTAAAGATGCTATCAATGAATGCAAAGTGCATATTTTACTCTATTCATCCAAATCCCATTAAAAAGTGAAAGGAATGACTTAATCTGGCCTTCTAGAGTTGGTCTTTTTTTGTAATAAAATAAAGAATCACTGTCTTGCAATATGCATAACCACTACCTCACACTTTTTTTTCCTGCATCACGGTAGTGAAAGCCTATCCCTCCCCTCAGCTCCCCCCTCCGCCCCCCGTAAAAACCCCACCCCAGAATAGAAGTGAATAAAGAGCGTCTTTGGCAAGAATGCCACTTTTTGGACAGAAACATTAAATTTAGTCCACTGCACACTGATACATAGCTAATTCAAAGCATTAATACCTTTCTAATTGATGAAGACAGATGTGAATTTAAGTTTGGAAACCAATGAAAGTATGTTTGAGGAGATATTAAGAGAATGAAAAAGTTGATGAAAAATTTTCGCACAATAAATCTCTTGCTCAAGAACGTTTGGTTTGTTACTAATAACGTCATGCTTTTTAACAGAGAATATACTATTGGCCATAATTTTAATATTTTCATTTACTATAGCAAGTGAAGGCAATGCAAAACCCTACTTAAGAAGGCACACAAAGAAAGTAAGTTTTAACAGAAAAGCATTCTCTGTTTCTCAAAAATTAGTTACTATAATGTACTGAAATATACTTAATTAGTTTAATTCTGTGCCTTTCCACTTAAAATTCTGCACTCAAACTAATGAAACGCTGTTGAATTATCCAGATACATTTCATGTAGAAATTCACTAACATTCTCTAAAATCTGAATATTGAAAAAGTGGGTAAACTTCATTTTAACTATGTTGCGTTTTTTTCAAAGCATTTGTAAAATATACCATCTTAAGAAATCAATTTCTTTTCTTTTGAAAATAATCATCAGAATAATTATGACAATATAAAAAATAGATGAGTGAAGAACTGGAATAATTTTCCACATTTATTGCTATTTCCCATATTAGAAAAGCAAATTTTCTTCTACTTGTCATAATATTTGTTCTATTTGAAACAACTGTGTTAACAAAATTAAACACACCACTGGAAATTTTAATCTCTAAGGGAAAATTCGTACATAATGTCTAAGACAAACACAATAGTTTTGCAAAAGGGCTGCTCTACGATAATGAACACAATAATTGCCTGTATAATCTAAAAAGCTACTAATGGCAACAACTGCAAATCCATTTAGCTCCTCTTTAATTTATGCACGAAGTTTTAAATAGCTAATGGTTCTCAGTAAAATAATGGCTTAAACCATCAATAAAAAGTATGGCATTGTCTACATGCACCAAAAAAGCCTACAAGTTTTTAAAATACTTTATTTTTGAATGACAGAATGATTAAAGGTCTAAACTACACTTTTTGGACCACAAGGTGTAAGTCATTATCTTATGAGAAAAATCTTAATTTAACCAGGAAAAGTTGAAAGCAACAAAAAACCGCCCCTTTTTGACTACTGAAGTAGAACATGAACAGCAACATTGCTGTTGCTGCCCTAGATGCTTAACTTTTGGGCAAGGTTATCCTCTGAAGCTATTATTGTAGTAATATAACAATTCTAACATTATAAAAAGTATATTACTTGAAAAATGAGAAAGTTTTTCATGCTAGAATATTGAAATGCAAAATTCTATAACTAAATGTTGCCCAATGGTAAAGATTTCTCAAAATAGTCTAGTGCAGTCATTTTTTGTTCAATTACAGTTTAAAGTGCATTAGAAATAATTGCTCACAGCCTTTTTAGCTTCCTACTTTAACACTGTTGAAGTATAAAGGCACTATCTTAGGAGAGACTTCCCCCCACAACCAAATTCCTCCACAAAGGTAATTATATTTCAGTAACCAGTCTGGTTCTGCACTGACAAACACCATAGTGACTACAGTGAAATTTCATGGTAGGTACCTTCGAGACAGATTTTTGCTTTAATTTGCACCACAAACAAAAATTTTCTTTGCTATTCTTAATCCATGCTCTGAACTTAACTTTATTAAACCTCAAATACTAGTCAATTATTCATGTTTTCATTAACTCTAGTCTAAACTTCAATGTAACAGCTATGCAAAGAGTAAGGTAAGTATTTCAAATTACTAAAACTCAAATAAAATATGTATCTTCTTTGGGCTGACAAAACCAAGATTTGCCCAAGAAAAATTATTCAAGGCATTTCATCATTTATAAAAAAATAATTTTTATATAGGCTAATATATACAGTTAGCTGCATATATCTGAACCCCTACGGCTTTCTTCAATGATCTATTAAAATTTTCCTATAGCCCCTAGGAATAATAGATTATTAGTCTGCGTTTAAAAGCTAAATAGACACACCACTGTCTCTTTACCTTAATCTTTGATACTAAAAACATGTACAGCAACTTTGGAATCTGTAAATGTTTCTTCTTTGTTAAGTGTCCTAATTCTAAGGTTATCCCTATGATTCAAATTCTTGACTGCTCAGCAATCCAGGTAACCACATTAAGCTGATGTAACTATGAATCAAAACAAGTAAAGCAAGTGAATGCAAGTTTAGGAAGCATCTTTTCTTAATTCACTGTGCTCAAGTAATGGTCTGCCAAGTATGTTGCCCTCCAAGCCTGTCCTGATTAACATAAAACCCTAGGAAATCTTGCATACAGTATGTTACACTCTTCAATCAATATCTTACTCATTCTTTTAAGCAGTAAATTAAAAGGTAGAAAAAGCAAAGCAAACACTGAAATATATAGTGACCATTTAGTAAAAAAAGTCACCTATCCCTGCTTTTTCTCAGATCTATTTTCAAGCATCCCAATCACTTGTTTAGCTGCAAGAGCAACAATGACAAAGCTTGAAAACATCTTCTGAAGCACTAAAAACCCATTACAAGTTTTATTCAGTTTAAAATTGTAGCAATAATCGTGGTGGTGGTGCTGGTGCTGGTGCTGTAGTTGACTTAGTAAAACTGAAATAAAAGTTTTTATTTAGTCCACTCCAGAGGAGTTATATGCAAGAGAAATAACCAGAAAATAGTCCATTTCATTCCAGTGCCATTTTCTGTATTTCCTTTGGCAAAAAAGTATGCAACCTTCATGCGAGCTTTAATGCAACCCAACATCACTTTGACCAAACTGAAATACTTGACATTATTTTTAATATTGCAGGTTTATGGAACCGAATTACATCTATTCTACACTGATTTCAAGAAACATTTTTAGGTATTTAGCATTAATTGTATCACCAAAGAAAGAAATTACAATCCCTTCTCTATATTCTTATAAAAACCGGCCCATATCCAACAGATAGTAATTTAAAACAGTAGAAATATTTTAAAACTCAATAAGAAATACATGTTTATCATCCAAAGGAAGAAGAGTAAGCTGCAAATAGATAATGTTTTTTGAATGTTTTGATGTGTATTCAAAAAAGTGGTTTAAATAAAGCAAAATAAGTTTATTACGTTTTGAAATTACCCTTCTGACTTGCCTGTTTTTACTTTAACAAGCTCTTCATAACTGCATAATATGTTTGAAATAAACTAATCATTTTAGAAACAAAATTCCCTTTCATAGCTAGTAATATCTATAATGCTAAAAGAAAACAGACTCAGACATTTCTTTCTCTCTCTGCCTCCTTTATTCGCCCATTTTATATCGTTGCCTTTTCCAGACTCATCTGAGCTTGGATACTCAAAGTGAAAGTCCTCTCCAGTTTTTAGATGTGCTTAGCACTCTCTAGTTCTGTCTATTACAATAAAAACTCTAAGTGAGTTATATCCACCACTGTACTTAAGCAGTGGATTCAGTTGCTTGAAATAAGGCACTCATTTTGACAAATACTGGCCACAGATTTCATAACCTTCTTAAGCTTCATAACCTTTTTCAGTTGTGTCCTGATTTATCCTAACTCCAATGATTTACTGTATCTGTAGTAAAACATTATGCTTCAAAAGAACAAAATAACAGAAATTGACAGTGACCCGATTCTTAACATCTTGTTGGCGATAAATCTGGTTTTCATTAACACTTCTGCAGTTTGCTCAACTATCCCAACGTCTCTAAATATTCTTCAACCTCATGTCTCTTTTTAGAATCAGTCTCTACATGTAACGAGGAAGCCAAATCATTGACATTTGCCTCTGCCTTATTTCAGCATTTTGCTCTAATTTGACTGAAGGCTAGAGGAGACTTTGCGGCAGTTACAGAAATGCCAAGTACAGTTTGGTCAGCAGAGGGTGCTCAAGATTGGTGCTAGCTGCTGTTCCCAAAAGCTTGCTGTCAGTAATGCAAGGACCAAGCACAGCACCGTACCTTTACAGGGCGACCTGTATTTCTGTAGGATCTTCCTTAGCCGACAGCATTTACCTCGTTTAGTTTGAAATGCTCAGAGTTAATTCTTCGAAGGATGTTAACAATTCCGATTGTGTACTGAAACTATCATCTTTCCTTCTAAGCAAAAAGTTACCTTTATACAGTCACCGACTCGCACCTGAAGGTGCCAGTAGTCAGATGCTGCGTGACCATATGTTCTCCAGCTTCGCTATATATTTGTCACACAAAAATGATAAAAACAGCACAGAGCATATGAAGAAACTGAAAAGGTTAATGGCGCCTTAAACGCTGGCATCCGTTTAGAGACTGTGCTGCGTTAGTAACTTACCCTCCACCTATTAGAAGCTGTCAATTGAAACTGTTTTCTCAAGACCACCCATCAATTTACAATAATTACACTTCAGTAATCTAAGCTAACTAGTCATAGTGGAGACTTCAACAACCAAAAGCATTCACACCGCAAAACTCTTAAGACATCAATTTTTTTCAATTTAAAACAATCTAGGTACACAAGATTTCATACAGAAGACACTCAGAGTTTCTAAGCACTCGCAATCCTCCTTACATCTGATCAAAATTGGTAAGACACAGAATTATGGGGTGGAAAAAAGACCAGGATTTAAAGATGCTTGATTTTACACTGGAACACTACCTTCAGATTTCTATTTCATCTGTAACTTTTACAAATGCTTGCTGTATCTTCTTTAAGCTTGATCACCACCAGCTTCAGCTCAAGAATTTTCTAGCATACTGTCACGTAATCAGGTCTTTTAATGGTTAGAATACAGACTAAGCAGCTTTATACATGGCACTTATTAAAACACACTTAATGGCTATGGCATTTTTTCAAATCTGAGTTTATTAAAAAAACTTGGCTTGCAAACTCACAGATGAAAATAATTAGCTTTGCCAAAGTAACTGCAAAACTAGCATCAGGAGAACTGGGCCCAGTTTCTATTGTGTAGAATCTGCAGTTACATAAATAAATATAAAAAATTGAGATATAGATAAAAAAAGTAAATTAAATAGCTCAGTAAGAGGCACTACTTCCTTCAAGAAAAACAATTACAAAAGGTATCTAACAAATTGATAGCAACAGCTAGCTTTTTCATTTGTGCAAATTTTGGGCATTCTAATATATCTACACTTCAGACCGTGCAGCTGACCGGTCTAAGTATCTTTTTCATAAAGCTGCACACATTTATTTTTGTCACCATAGGGACTGAATTCATGTTATATATATATATATATATGTTATGTTGTATGCTTGGTAAGATTTCATAGATGGTGTGAGAACCTTGTAGCTTTTTCGAAGACATCAAGCAAACACTTGAAAACATGCATCTAAAGAAATCCAACATTTGCTTTCTTCACATGAAAAATAAGGTGTTATTAACTGATCTCCTTATAGACTATCTAGATTAAGCTATTAGCAGAGATTATTACAGTTTTTAAAGAGTTTATCTCACAACAGGGCTAGGGGAAGAGATGTCAGAGCTAAGGTTATCAAAACACACATGACTGTTTTTCCATTAAGAATTCAATTAAATAAATGAAGCCAAGAATGCACGAAGTTTAATCTTGTACTAAATTTCACCATTTCATTTTATCTCCAAATCAACAGTAAGCTTAAAGACAGTTAAAAGGTTGGGGGTTTTTTCCTTCCATCTTACTCAAGGTTAAATTGAGAAGTGCATTTGAAAATTTCTTTCAATTTAAATTGCAGACATTTTATTTTGTTATACCTTGCTATTTTAAAAGTTATAAGAAAGTTGGAAAAAAAATCATGAAACAGTGGCACACATTAAGTCAGTGCTTATGCCATAAAAATATGTGGAAATCAGAGCTGCAACCTTTCTTCATGGAAGTGTAATTTAAGTAATATAGTACATAAAATACACAGATGATTAAAGTAACTGAGGCTACCTTGTGAAGAAGGATTCACCAATAAATGCAAGTGAATATATAGAAACTGAAGGAAGAATTAAAACAATCTCTATTGGCAGTATGCAGTGATTCTTTCATTAGCGGAGCACATCTGGAATCTCTGTCCACTGTGCATACCTCAACTCCATCATCCAAACTGTCTCAGAACAGGTCCAGATACACATGCAACCACCTAGGTTTTCTTCCACAGGAAATCAGGTTAAAAAAC